>NC_079441.1:67544099-67549099 GCF_903798145.1 Danio aesculapii
ATAATTAATGTACAAAATCAGTAATAACAATAATAATAATAATAATAATAATAATAATAATAATACACTTATAGTTAACCGATCAAGTATAATTTTTTATTTGTATAATTGCATTAATTAGAATAAAACAATTAAAATTAAGATATAATTATTATGATGTCAATATGATTATAATAAATTATGTTTTTATTTTGATATATATATAATCTTAAAGATAATACTAACACTATACTAAATTAATCTTGTAATAATATATAGACAGTTAATATAAAATAATTCATATATCAATATACAATAATTAATTATATCCAAATGTTTATTAATAATATAATATTAATAAACTTATCATTTAATGATCAAGTATAGGTTTTAATTTTGTATATTTGTATTCATTACAATTAAAAGTTTATAATTATGATATAATTATAAAAATGTCAAAACCAAATACCATTAATTATAATACATTATCACATTTTTATTTGATAGAAATATTTATAATCTGAAAGAGAATATTAACACCATATTAAATTAACATTATAATAAAATACGAAAATTGTATTAATATAAAAATGTAGATAATAATGAATATTAATTTATATAAAATTTGTAATAATAATAATAATAATAATAATACACTTGTAGTTCAATGATCAAGTATAATTTTTAATTTGTGTATTTGTATTTATTACAATTAAAAGTTTATATTAATATTAATATTAAAAAGTTCATATTTATATTAATTATGATATAATTATAATAATGTCAATAATAATAATAACATTAATTATAATACATGATCATGTTTATATATATATATATATATATATATATATATATATATATATATATATATATACACATACATACACACACACATAATCTTGAAGACAATATTAATACTATTACATTAATATTTATATAAAAATATAAAAATTTTATATATAAAATATGACAAAAATTATATTTAATAATTTATATATTAATATATAATAATATACAAATATTAATAATTATTATTATAATAATACATGTATAGTTTAATGATTCAGATAATATTAGAAATGTATTTCTTAATTGCTAATAAGTTACATACATGTGAAAAACTGTTTTCTTCTTATTTAAAATTAGCTGAATCAACACAATTCTTGAGTCTTTTTGCGAGAACTTAATTTTTTATGTCCAATCCACTTAAATTTGTAAAAAATTATGTTAAATTCTTCATGTTTCCCAACACAAACTGATTATGTGTGTATTTATAGCATTGCACTTTATTAATAATATGAATAATGTATATTCATCTGTGCACATGAAAGTAAATTTAATTCTATATGTGCTTTACTGAATCCTATAAACACTTCTCTCTCTCTCTCTCTCTCTCTCTCTCTCTTTCAGAGCTGCCCCTCGCAGTGCCTGAGGGACCCTGATAACCCTTTGATAGTGAGAAGGCTGGATGCTGTTGTCTAGAGCAGCACCTTCCCCATAGCAGACATGAGGATGTGGATTCATTCAAAGCAGCAGGAGCCCAAAACTAACATGCAAACTAAGACCGGCAGCAGGAAGAGAAGCAGCGGGAGAACAGGAGAGAGGACAGACACCAACTACAGCGGCCCATCACAACTCACACAATCAGCTGCTGGACACACAATACCTGTGTGTATGTGTGTGTGTGTGTGAGGAACTGTAATGAATGCAGTGTGTTCCGGCACCTCCATATGCAGTTGAAGTCAATGTTAATAGCCCTCATGAGAATTTTTAAAGTAAATATTTCCTAAATGATGTTTAACAGAATAAGGAATTTTTTATAGTAATTCCTATAATATTTTTTCTTCTGGAGAAAGTCTTATTTGTTTTATTTAGTTAAGAATAGAAGCAGTTTTTCATTTTTTTAACCATTTTAAGCTCAATATTATTAGCGCCATTAAACAATATTTGTTTTCCATTGTCTACAGAACATACCACTGTTGTACAATGACTTGCCTAATTACCATAACTTGCCTAATTAACCTAGTTAAGCCTTTAAATGTCACTTTAAGCTGAATAGAAGTATCTTGAAAAATATGTAGTCAAATATTATTTACTGTCATGATGACAAAACCAAAAAGTGTTACTTTGTGCACCGCTCTCCCCTACATTTCTAATTATTGTTCACAAGAGAAGCAATGTAGCATTCTGTTGTTTTGTTTTGGTGTGTTGAGTTGTGTTGTGTTGTGTTCTATTCTGTTCGATTCTATTCTATTCTGTTCTGTTCAATTCTACTGTGCTCCATTCTGTTCTGTTCCGTTCCATTCCATTCCGTTCGTTTTTGTTTTGTTCTGTTCTGCTCTGTTCTGTTCTGTTCTGTTCTGTTCTATTCTGTTCTATTCTAATCTGTTCTGTTCTATTCTGTTCTATTCTATTCTGTTCTGTTCTGTTCTGTTCTATTCTATTCTATGCTATTCTATTCTGTTCTGTTCTGTTCTGTTCTGTTCTGTTCTATTCTATTCTGTTCTGTTCTGTTCTGTTCTGTTCTGTTCTGTTCTATTCTGTTCTGTTCTGTTCTGTTCTGTTCTATTCTGTTCATTTTTGTTTTGTTCTGTTCTATTCTGTTCTGTTCTGTTCTATTCTGTTCTATTCTATTCTGTTCTGTTCTGTTCTGTTCTGTTCTGTTCTGTTCTGTTCTATTCTGTTCTGTTCTGTTCTATTCTATTCTATTCTATTCTATTCTATTCTGTTCTATTCTGTTCTATTCTAATCTGTTCTGTTCTATTCTGTTCTGTTCTATTCTATTCTATTCTATTCTATTCTATTCTATTCTATCCTATTCTATTCTATTCTATTCTGTTCTATTCTGTTCTATTCTAATCTGTTCTGTTCTATTCTGTTCTGTTCTGTTCTATTCTGTTCTATTCTATTCTGTTCTGTTCTGTTCTATTCTATTCTGTTCTATTCTGTTCTATTCTATTCTGTTCTATTCTATTCTATTCTGTTCTAATCTATTCTGTTCTATTCTGTTCTGTTCTATTCTATTCTATTCAGTTCTGTTCTATTCTGTTCTGTTCTGTTCTGTTCTGTTCATTTTTGTTTTGTTCTGTTCTATTCTGTTCTGTTCTGTTCTGTTCTATTCTATTCTGTTCTGTTCTATTCTATTCTGTTCTATTCTATTCTGTTCTGTTCTATTCTATTCTGTTCTGTTCTGTTCTGTTCATTTTTGTTTTGTTCTGTTCTATTCTGTTCTGTTCTGTTCTGTTCTGTTCTATTCTATTCTGTTCTGTTCTGTTCTGTTCATTTTTGTTCTGTTCTGTTCTGTTCTGTTCTGTTCTGTTCTATTCTGTTCTATTCTATTATGTTCTGTTCTGTTCTATTCTGTTCTGTTCTGTTCATTTTTGTTTTGTTCTGGTCTATTCTGTTCTATTCTGTTCTATTCTATTCTGTTCTATTCTATTCTATTCTATTCTGTTCTGTTCTGTTCTGTTCTATTCTGTTCTGTTCTGTTCTGTTCTGTTCATTTTTGTTTTGTTCTGTTCTATTCTGTTCTGTTCTATTCTATTCTATTCTATTCTATTCTGTTCTGTTCTGTTCTGTTCTGTTCTGTTCTATTCTATTCTATTCTATTCTATTCTAATCTGTTCTGTTCTGTTCTGTTCTGTTCTATTCTATTCTATTCTATTCTATTCTATTCTATTCTATTCTATTCTATTCTATTCTATTCTGTTCTGTTCTGTTCTGTTCTATCCTATCCTTATAGAAAACGCATTACACTTTAATAATTCAGTGGCTGCTAAACAAACACAAGTTGCTTCCTTTCCACATTTAATGAAAAAAATGACCAATTTAATGGCATTATTGTTTGTGAATTTTGTTAAATGCTGTCAATATTGTTACTCTGCCTTGGTAACAGAGTCTGACAGTAACATAGTTGACAATTTAAAATAGTTTAGACAGCAAGCTATGAAAACATGCTTAAAAGACTGGAATGAACCACCAATTATTCCAGCATATTTAATCCAATTTATGTGTATTTCTATAGCGCTTTTACAATGTAGATTGTGTCAAAGCAGTTTAACATAGAAGTTCTAGTAAAGTGAAACTGTCACTGTCAATGTCGGGACATTTCTCGGTGGCCTGACGGGCAATCTGGCCTGACACCGTGGCTCTGGCCTGCCACAACCTTATACACCCACCCCACCCACCACCACCACTGCCCCCACTCTTCACTTTCTTGATCGCATCATATGGGGCTTGAGTAACAGTTACTTTTTTGCTGGTAAAAAAGCTGTCTCAGTCTGCCCCTGGTTCAAGCTACTTATTTATAATGAGCTGAAACAACAAATTCGAGTGCTTTGAGGGACAACTTACCTGATTTATGCTTAATCAACTTATATTTGTAAACTTAATTCCTTCATGTTGTCCCAACACAAATCAATTGTGTGGAACCCAGCTTTTTTATTTACAGTACACCGTGAAAAACGCTGGGTTCCACACACTTGATTTGCGTTCGCACAACTTGAAAGAAATAAGTTAACTTATTAATTTTTACAAATGCAAGTGCATTGAACATAAACTAAGTTGTCTCAAAATAATTCAAGAATTGTATTGTTTCAGCTTATTTGAAATAAATCGTTAAAACAAAAAGAAAACATTGTTATTTGAGTGTGCAATACACATTTTCCCCAGGAAATATTACATTATTTTGGCCTGTAAGATATTGTGATCCATCACAATGAGTTGCATATTATACAAATAACAACTTTGGACACCAAATGTACCTTCAGCTACAGAATCACTGATGTGAGTGTGTGTATTTGTGTGTATATGTGGATATAAAGACATTGGGATGGCACCACTTTAAGGAATCATGAAAATAGGGCCATAGAGATTAAAAGAGGGAAAAGAGACAAGACAGAAAACATGACCACTATTTAAAAAAAAAAAAAAGGCAAATCCGGCAGCTCTAAAGATCTGAAAGGAGAACGTGAATAAAGCAAGCTGGCAGCCGCTGCTGTATTAAGCTCTCTGAGGGT
>NC_079441.1:67559099-67629099 GCF_903798145.1 Danio aesculapii
TTTGAAAACTGAAATTAATTCTTAAACTCAATTATTAGATTTGTAATACTGCAGGTTGTTTGTTTTTTATTTTAAAACTATTTATTAAATATACATACACAATATTTTTTTTTAAAACTACCATATGTTTAGATATTATAAACATATAATAAGTTATGGTAATTACATACACACAATATTTTTTAAATTACCACAGGTGTTTGCTGTATATATTATAAATCTGTAATAAATTATGGTAATTATACATGAAAAAATTCCAATAAATGTTTTTTCATTACTCAAAATTTATTTTAAAACACATTTAAAATATTATATTTTGGTAAAAAAAAAAAAAAAAAAAAAAGTAAATTAATATAATTCAAAAAAAAAAATCTTAAATATTTATTTTAATTATTTGTATTATTTATATTATTTTATATTACTTATTGAATTATTTATATTTTTAAAAATACATATACACAATATATTTTTAAATCCACCATGGGTGTTTGTTGTTTATAATATAAACATCTATTAAATTATGGTAATTCTATATAACATGTTGATTATTAATTTGTTTTAATTACTCAAAATCTAATTTAAAACACATTTAAAATATTATATTTTGATAAAAAAAAACATATTTGAAAATTTATATTAATTATAAAATTATAAAAAAAATATTTTTAATAACAGAATTATTTATATTTTTAGAAATACATATACACTATATATCTATAAATATATACACACATATATATTTAAAATACATATATACATATATATAAAAAAAAATTATAATAATAATATTATATATATATATATATATATATATATATATATATATATATATATATATATATATATATATATATATATATATATATATAATTCTTTTTTAACTACCATGGGTGCTTGTTGTATATATTATAAACATCTAATAAATTATAGTAATCCTTTATAAAAATGTCCATTAATAATGTTTTAATTACTCAAAAGCTAATTTAAAAAACACATTTAAAATATTATATTTTGATAAAAATCATATTTGAAAACCAATATTAATTCAAAAAATAACTATTAAATTATATGTTTATCAAATTAAAACTAAATAAAAAATTAAATTAAAACTATAAAATTATTTGTTTTTATTATGAAATAATAATAAAAAAAAAACACATACACATTTTTTTTTAAACTGACCATACGTTTTTGTTGTATATATTATAAACATCTAATAAATTCTGGTAATTATAATACTCAGAAATTAATTTAAAACACATAAAAAATATTATATTTTGATTAAAAAACATATTTGAAAATTAATATCAATTATTAAATTATTTTAAAGGATAGATTTACTTATATAAAAAATACATATACACAATATTTAAAAAAAAAAATACCATGGGTGTTTGTTGTATATATTATAAATATCTAATAAATTATGGTAATATAAAAATGTCCATTAATATTTTTAATTACACAAAAAAATAATTTAAAAACACATTAAAAATAATATATTTTAATAAAAAAAACGTTTAAATAAATATTAATTCATAAAATTATCAAATTATCAGTTTTTATTATAAAATTTGAAGAAATGCAGATACAGAATATTTTTTCTAAACTACCATAGGTGTTTGCTGTATTTATTATAATTATCGAATAAATTATGGTAATCATATATAAAATGTCTATTAATATTGTTTTAATTACTCAAAAAGTAATTAAAAAAACATATTAAAATGATATATTTTGATTAAAAAACATATTTTAAAATTAATATTAATTATTAAATAATTTTTTATTGTATAATTATATATAATTTTAAAAATACATACACACAATATTTTAAAATCATATACAACAAAACTAACTCTAATAATTCAATGTTTTTGTTCTTAACCAGTCTTAAATGCCCTAATGGTTTCTTCCCTCTGCGTGACTACAGTTGATTTGGATCATTCAAATGAAATTGCTCTGCGATGCCCATCGTAATATTTGACAATTAAAATGGATGCAGCCGAGCAAATATCAAACAAACATCAACAGCGGGGATAAGTCATCTGAAAGCGGAGAAAATTGCATTTCTTCTTTTTCTAATATTTTGCTCAAACAGAGCAGTGCTGTCATGCCTTTTTTATGCAGCGTGTCAGACAAAAAGAGAGAAGATGGAGAGGGAGAAATCCAGAGGGAAGAGAGGAGAGGATAGAAGAGAAGAGGGTGGGTGGAGGACTAGAGATGGAGGGGGTGCTGACATGCACTTGTCTCCAATCTCTTCGAATACATTTCACAATTCATCTGCTTTGTCTCTACTGCCACGGCTGAGGACAATCAGTCCAGACGCCCATTAGATCCCCCAACCACCCCCCCCCAATAACACTTTTTTTTTTTCCATGTGACATGTTGGCTGAAGAAAGAGTCAAGGCAATTCACAATTTTCACCAAATGGAGAAATGTCAAGACGGGAACCATCATCATCATCATCATCATCATCATCATCATCATCATCAAAAAAAAGTATGTTGTCATGGAGATACTGTAAAGACCCAATATTACAAACATCCACGCTAAACATTTGAGGATTTAAGGAATTTCGCAATTTACAGATATGAAAATGTGATGTTTATCTGCTGTATACAAGGCTGCAGGATACACTGAGTCAATGACAGAGCAGAATGATGAAAGCATGTGTGTGTGTGAGCTTTCAGGAAATAAATATACTCAAATTTGGCTGTTTTTTGATAATAAATATGTAAACATGAATATTTAAGAAAGCTTTTATTTAAGAAACTGATTTTTATTTTTATCTTACACATTATTTAAGCACAGTCACTGTGTTAGTGTGTGTGTGTACGTGTGTGTGTGCGTGTGTGTGTGTGTGTGTGTGAGCTTTCAGAAAATAAATATCCTAACATTTGTATGTTTTTTGATAATAAACAGGTAAACAAGAACATTTTAGAAAGCTTTCATTTAAGACACTGATTTTTAAAAATGTTACACATTATTTATACACAGTCATAGGCTGCGTTCAAAACCGCATACTTCCATACTATACAGTACGCTAAAATCAGTATGCTAGCCGAGTAGTATGTCTAAATTCATAGAATTCGAAAATCAGTATGCGAGAAGTACCTGGATAACCGGTCACTTCCAGATTCTGAAATGTACATCCCATGCACGCTGCGCTATCCCATGATGCCCCGCGAGAAAATTCATGAATGGGAGTGAAGCGACGCAACTGACGCAGGTAGGTCACGTGACTATGACAAAATGGCGGATGAAGTACGTCCGAATTCCATTCATACTGCTCACATTCACACTGTATAGAACGCACTTTTCTAACGGTCGAGTAGTACGTTTAAATTCAAATGCAGTACATGATGAGTAGGCGATTTCGGACGCAGCCACAGTGTGTGTTTGCATGTGTGAGCTTTAAGAAAATAAACATCCTAACATTTGTATGTCTTTTTGATAATAAATAGGTAAACAAGAACATTTTAGAAAGCTTTCATTTAAGACACTGATTTTTAAAAATGTTACACATTATTTATACACAGTCATAGGCTGCGTTCAAAACCGCATACTTCTATACTATACAGTACGCTAAAATCAGTATGCTAGCCGAGTAGTATGTCTAAATTCATAGAATTCGAAGATAAGTACGCGAGAAGTACCTGGATGACCTATTACTTCCGGCGAGATTCTGAAGTGCACTTCCTATGCACGCTGTGCTATCCCATGATGCCCCGCGAGAGAATTCATGAATGGGAGTGAAGCGACGCAACTGACGCAGGTAGGTCACGTGACTATGACAAAATGGCGGATGAAGTACGTCCGAATTCCCTTCATACTTCTCACATTCATACTGTGTAGGACGCATTTTTCTAACGGTCGAGTAGTACATTTAAATTCAAATGCAGTACATGATGAGTAGGCGATTTCGGACGCAGCCACAGTGTGTGTTTAAGTGTGTGAGCTTTAAGAAAATAAATATACTAATATTAGTTTTTTGATAATAAATATGTTAAAATGAATATTAAGGAAAGCTTTTAATTAAGAAACTGATTTATTTATTTTTTTTTAAATGTTACACATTATTAATGCACAGTGTTTGTGTGTGGGTGTGTGCGTGTGTGTGAGCTTTCAGAAAATAAATATCCTAACATTTGTTTGTTTTTTTGATAATAAACAGGTAAACAAGAACATTTTAGAAAGCTTTCATTTAAGACACTGATTTTTAAAAATGTTACACATTATTTATATACAGTCATAGGCTGCGTTCAAAACCGCATACTTCCATACTATACAGTACGCTAAAATCAGTATGTGAGCCGAGTAGTATGTCTAAATTCATAGAATTCGAAGATCAGTATGCGAGAAGTACCTGGATAACCTGTCACTTCCAGATTCTGAAGTGCACTTCCCATGCACGCTGCGCTATCCTATGATGCCCCGCGAGAGAATTCATGAATGGGAGTGAAGCGACGCAACTGACGCAGGTAGGTCACGTGACTATGACAAAATGGCGGATGAAGTACGTCCGAATTCCCTTCATACTTCTCACATTCACACTGTATAGAACGCACTTTTCTAACGGTCGAGTAGTACGTTTAAATTCAAATGCAATACATGATGAGTAGGCGATTTCGGACGCAGCCACAGTGTGTGTTTAAGTGTGTGAGCTTTAAGAAAATAAATATACTAATATTAGGTTTTTTTTTTTTGATAATAAATATGTTAAAATGAATATTTAAGAAAGCTTTTAATTAAGTTAAGTTAAGTTAATTTAGTTAAGCTTTAAATCAGTGTTTGTGTGTGTGGGTGTGTGTGCGTGTGTGGGTGTGTGAGCTTTCAGAAAACAAATATCCTAACATTTGTATGTTTCTTTTATATTAAATAGGTAAACAAGAATATTTAAGAAAGCTTTCATTTCAGACACAGATTTTTATTTTTATTTTTACACATTATTGATGCAGTCACAGGCTGCATCTAAAATCGCATACTTCTACACTATGCACTACGCTAAAATCTGTATGCGAGTTGAGTAGTATGTACGAATTCATAGAATTCGAAAATCAGTTTGCAAGAAGTACTCGGATGACCTACTACTTCTGGCGAGATTCTGAAATGCACATCCCATGTGGTCACGTGTGGTCAGGTCACATGATCATGACAAAATGGCGGATGTAGTACGTGCAAATTCCATTCATACTGCTCACATCCATACTGTATAGAACTTACTTTTTTAACGGTCAAGTAGTACATTTAAATTCAAATGCAGTACATACTAAGTAGTAGGCGATTTCGGACGCAACCACAGTGTGTGTGCGCGTGTGTGTGTGTGTGTGTGTGTGTGCAAGCTTTTTTTCTGTCTTTTATGATAAAAATGACATGAATATTTAAGTGCTTTTATTTAAGAAACTTTTTTAAAATGTTACACATTATTTATGCAGCCAGAGCATGTGTGTGTGTGTGTGTGCGTGTGTGTGCGTGTGTGCGTGTGTGTGTGTGTGTGTGCGTATGTGTGTGTGTGTGTGTGTGTAATGTTACACATTATTTATGCAGCCAGAGCATGTGTGTGTGTGTGTTTAATGTTACACATTATTTATGCACAGTCAGTGTGTGTGTGTGTGTGTGTGTGTGTGTGTGTGTGTGAACTTTCAGAAATTAAATATACCAATATTTGTCTGTTTATTCATATTAAATGTGTAAACATGAATGTTTAAGTGCTTTGATTTAAGAAACATTTTTTTTAAATGTTACACATTATGCAGCCAGAGCGCGTGTGTGTGTGTGTGTGTGTGTGAGCTTTCAGAAAATAAATATCCTACAAATTTTTTTGATAATATGTAAATATTTAAGTGCTTATTGTATGTAAATACTGATTTAAAAAGAATATACAGATTTTTTAAAAATGTTTTTACATTATGCACGCGCAGTCACAGTGTGTGTGTGTGTGTGTGTGTGTGTGTGTGTGTGTGTGTGTGTGTGTGTGTGTGTTCTTGTATACATGGTTTACAGGGTCAAAAGACCAGGTTACTCACCAGCATTACAGGGTCACCATGGTATAGAGGGACACTTCCGTGACCCTGTAATTCTGAGACCCACTATGTTGTTTTATGACTCCTAATAAAGCCCCTTATTAGTTTTTTAGGCATTTGAAAAATTGACCCTACATACCATGATGTGCATGTGTATAAATTTTACAACTGTCCCCTTAAACCATGATGTGATGTCTTCATACAATACAATTTCCCGGGAAATTTTACAACTGTCCCCTTAAACCATGATGTGATGTTTACAATTTCCCGGGAAATTTCCCTTTTCTAATGAATAGCATTTTTAAGGGTCTAAACGTGCTCGAAAACTCACAAAACTTTGTACACATGCCAAAAGTGGTGTAGATTTACGTTTGATATGGGCTTCGGAAATGAGTGTGGCAAAATGGCCGGACAGCACCACCTATGTGCGTTTGACAGAGTAGCCCCCAAGCTACATTTCACGCACACATATGAAAATTAACACACAAATCAAACATGCCAAAACCTACAAAAAAGTGTCTTGGAGCGAAATCCAAACGTAAACAGGAAGTGGGATATTTTTAAATTCCTTTTCAAAAAAGTGGAGGTTTTGCCATTTCCAGGCATTGTATTTTAATAAACTCCTCCTAGAGATTTTATCATATCGACACCAAAATTGGCTTTTGTCATCTAAAGGCCTTGGCGATGTTAAATTGTGAAGATCCAGAGTTTTCGTGGAAGGGCGTGTCCGTGGTGACCTCACAAACTTTGATGTTTCACCACGAAACAGGAAGTTGTTATAACTCAGACATGCATTGTCTGATCTGCTTCAAAATTCACGTATTTGATAACAGTCCTGACCTGAACACGTTTACATGCCAATATCCAGTTACAGTTATAGCGCCACCTGCTGGCTACATTAAATGAAATGTTTTACACTGTAACAAACTCCTACAAGCAATTTTATCAGATTGAATCCAAGTTCTGTTAGTATAATCCAAAGGCCTTTGTGATGATAAATTGTGATGATCCATAGTTTTCGCCAAAGGGCGTGTCCGTGGCAGACTGATAAAGTTCAGTGCTTCGCCACTGAGGAGGAAGTACTTATAACTCAGCCACATAATGTCTGATCTTCCTGAAAATTCACAAACTGAGATTCCTCTCCTGAAGACATCTATGTTCCGATATTGAGTCACAGTCATAGCGCCACCCTTTCATTGCAAATCATTGCCACAGGGAGGTCTCTTTCTTCGCTACTTGCAGCTTTATTTTTATTATTTAATCATTCATTAATTTTTCTTAGTTACTGATTTATCAGGGGTCGCCACAGCGGAATGATCCACCAACTACTCTGGCATATGTTATACACAGTAGATGCCCTTCCAGCCGCAACTCAGTACTGGGAAACACCCATACACTCTCTCAATCTCACACATGCAATGAATGCAATGCAATTGTGACATCACAACAGTGTAGATTCCAGTACTCAAGGGTTTAAGCCAGTGGTTCCCAAGCTTTTTTCACCTCAGAAAAATAAATGTCAGCATAGTATAGTAGACCTAATTAAGCTGCCACAGCACTGCGTAGTTTAAAAACAAGGCAGATAAATTCCTATTATTAAGAATAGTTATTATTGTCAGCTACTTTAAACATTATAAATAATTTGAATATTAACTGTGCTTGCAGGTAAAAAAAAAAAATTCAACGTTTAAATTAAAATGTGCTTTTAAAAATGTATCAAAAATGGCTCTGTTCTTAAAAAGTCAAAAAAGAACTGATGTACTTAAATGTAAAGTATTAACATGTAGTAGTTTATTCATCAAAACCTGGAAATGTTTTTGATAAATTTTGAAATATATGTTGCATGTACATATACATATTTGTATACCTTTGAAATTTAAACATTAACTTGTATTTTAATACTGTTTGGAATTACGTATTTAAATAAGAAGTTAGATCTGCTTATTGAGGGTCATTTAGTATGTGTGTCAGAAAAGTGAGTGATTAAATGCATAAATACACTACGTGACCAACTCATATGTGGACCATTTCCATGATTTGGTGCAAATAAGATTACTTTAAGTGAACTGTTCCAACATTTAACCGTTAACCGCACACCAACTCCTGTTTTCTGGCATACACAGGTATGGTTTGTGGTTCCTCCTGTGTACACAGAAATTAACTTTAATTATATTCCACCTCTAAGCTTCAAGCATGGCAAAATAGCTTGAGTCTATCTTCTGTGTCCCACACCATTTGAATCACATGCAAATTAATAAGCCTAAATCTGAGGTAACCAACTAAATCAAAAGACACTCTGCTTTACAAAACTAATAACTTTAAATTTCGAAAACACACAATATTTTACACAACTACAAACACATTTAACACATTTGTAATATTTTTTTTTCCAATGATGCAGCATGGGGAGTTTGCAGTAACTGAAATGCCAACACAACAGCACAGGGGTGCATTTCCCAAACAACAACGTAACTCTTGGCTGCACAATCATAGTACAATGCATCGTTTGGTATAAGAACGATACAGTGACGAGTGTTTCCCAAAACTTTACTTGCTCTGTCACAGATTCATCATTTGAACTACATTAGTTATAAAGTAAAATGTCCATAATGATGCTCTAAATGGGATGGAGTAGCAACTACTTTCAGGAGAAAATCCCCATAACTTTTTTCTTTGTGCAAATTATTGCTTTACGTGCACACGCATTTTTAAAAAAAATCCAATGTTAGTCTTGGAATAAAACATGCACTCGTTTTCCATATTAATTGAAATATATATAAATGGCACATATACGGCCTGTGTTTCCTTTATGAATATTAGTGAGAATATTCCATAATATATTCTAAAACATAAAATCACTTACAAAATAGAGTTTTGTTAGTGATTTTATGCTTTAGAATAGAATATGGAATATTAATAGAATATAAAAATACTCATATTCTAATGTTATATATAAATTGTCACGTTAATAATTTTAATTTATAGTAGGCTACTTATTAAGAAATAAAAATTATGAAACAATACCCAACTTAATAATAATAAAATAATTAAATATATATATATATATACATAGTTGAAGTCAGAATTATTAACCCCCTTTGAATTATTATTATTATTATTATTTATATTTCCCAAATGGAAATGTTCACAGTATGTCTGATAATATTTTTTTCTTCTGGAGAAAGTCTTATTTGTTTTATTTTAGCTAGAATAAAAGCAGTTTTAAATTTTTTAAAAACCATTTTAAGGTAAAAATTATTAGCCCCTTTAAGCATTTTTTTCCGTCTACAGAACAAACGATCATTATACAATGACTTGCCTAATTACCCTAACCTGCCTAGTTAACCTAATTAACCTAGTTAAGCCTTTAAATGTCACTTTAAGCTGTATAGAAGTGTCTTTAGGAATATCTAATAAAATATTATTTACTGTCATCATGAGTTATAAGAAATTAGTTATTAAAAATATTATGTTTAGAAATGTGTTGAATAAATCTTCCCTCCATTAAACAGAAATTGGGAAAAAAATAAACGGGGGCTAATAATTCTGACTTCAACTGTGTATGTATATGTGAATATATATATATATATATATATATATATATATATATATATATATATATATATATATATATATATATATATATATATATATATATATATATATATATATATATATATATATATATATACATACACAGTTGAAGTCAGAATTATTAGCCCCCTTTAAATTTTTTTTTCTTTTTTTAAATATTTCTCAAATGATGTTTAACAGAGCAAGGAAATTTTCACAGTATGTCTGATAATATTTGTTCTTCTGGAGAAAGTCTTATTTGTTTTATTTCGGCTGGAATAAAAGCAGTTTTAAATTTTTTAAAACCCATTTTAAGGTCAAAATTATTAGCCCTTATAGCTTTTTCAATAGTCTACAGAACAAACTAGTTAACCTAATTACCCTAGTTAAGCCTTTAAATGTCACTTTAAGCTGTATAGAAGTGTCTTGAAAAATATCTAGTCAAATATTATTTACTGTCATCATGGCAAAGATAAAATAAATCAGTTATTAGAAATGAGTTATTAAAACTATTATGTTTAGAAATGTGTTGAAAAAATTTTCTCTATTAAACAGAAATTGGGAAAAAAATTAAACAGGGGGGCTAATAAATCAGGGGGGCTAATAATTCTGAATTAAACTGTATATATATAATTTTTTTTGTTTGTTTGTTTGTTTTTAATTTTTAAGTAGTCTATTATGTTTTTTTATTATAGTCTACTTTTACAAATTTGACACATTCATATCACTGCTGCAGCAATGTTCTAGCCCAGGGGTCACCAAACTTGTTCCTGGAGGGCCGGTGCCCTACAGATTTTAGCTCCAACTCTAATCAAACACACCTGAACAAGCTAATCAAGGTCTTACTAGGTATACTTGAAACACCCAGGCAGGTGTGTTAAGGCAAGTTGGAGCTAAACTCTGCAGGGACACCGGCCCTCCAGGACCGAGATTGGTGACCCCTGTTCTAGCCTATAGGCCCATGTCATATACAGTACATACATTTCTTAATAAATAGCCTAGGCTACTATAAATTAAAACCATTAACGTAGCCAATATATTTTTGTTTTCCCAAGCTTTGGAGACATAATGTACATTCTGCATTCCAAAGGTCACCTATAGCTTTTGTCATGAGCCACGGCTGAATTCAACATGGCATAAATGATTTCAAAGTGCACTACGAAGAGAGCACAAGTGTCAGTATGATGATTGCTCAAACTGCAAAAAGTACTTTGAAAGCAAATTAGACGTAAAAGAGATTGCTTTAATGTTTCTTTTTTATGTTAAATGTTGGAACGTTCTATATGAATAGGGCTTAGTAGAACACAACCATGAACTATGATTCTAACTACAGCTCATCCATCCATCCATGTCTTTTTATTCATCCATCCATCCATAAATCTTTTTTCCATCTGTCCATCTATATGTCTTTTCTCCATCCATCCATCCATCCATATGTCTTTTTTCCATTCGTCCGTTCATCTGTCCGTCCATCTGTCCATCCATCCATCCATCCATCCATCCATCCATCCATGTCTTTTTCCATCCATCTGTCTATCCGTTCATCCATCCATCTGTCCATCCGTCCATCCATCCATCCATGTCTTTTTTCCATCCATCTGTCCATCCGTCCGTCCATCCATCCATCCATCCATGTCTTTTTTCCATCCATCCATCTATCTATTTATCCATCTATTCATCCATCTATTCATCCATCCATCCATTCATAGACATCAGTTCATCACTCATATGTGTGTAACACCATCATGGTATACAGGGACATGGTTTGATATAGCAGGACTTGTGTATGCAGTCCCATAGACACCAGTGCATTACTATGTCACTCATATGTGTGTAACATCATGACGGTGTTCCAAGACAAAGACAAGTTACTAAGCCTCTAGTGTAGACTTTTCATTTTAATTTAAGAAAAAAACTTACGAACAGCTGGTGCAACCCTACCCAGTTCATCACTGTGTCACTCATATGTGTGTAACACCATCATGGTATACAGGGACATGGTTTGATATAGCAGGACTAGTGTATAAAGTCCCATAGACACTAGTTAATTACTATGTCACTCATATATGTGTACAATCATGATGGCGTTCCAAGACAAAGACAAGTTACTAAGCCTCTAGTGTGGACCTTTCATTTGAATTTAAAAAAGAACTTACAAACATTTGGTGCAACCCTACCCAGTTCATCACTGTGTCACTCATATGTGCGTAACACTATGATGGTATAAAGGGACATGGTTTGGTATAGCAGGACTAGTGTATAAAGTCCCATAGACACTAGTTAATTACTATGTCAATCATATATGTGTGAAATCATGATGGCGTTCCAAGACAAAGACAAGCTACTAAGCCTCTAGTGTAGACTTTTAATTTTAATTTAAGAAAAAAACTTACGAACAGCTGGTGCAACCCTACCCAGTTCATCACTGTATCACTCATATGTGTGTAACCACATCATGGTATACAGGGACATGGTTTGATATAGCAGGACTAGTGTATAAAGTCCCATAGACACTAGTTAATTACTATGTCACTCATATATGTGTACAATCATGATGGCGTTCCAAGACAAAGACAAGTTACTAAGCCTCTAGTGTAGACTTTTCATTTTAATTTAAGAAAAAACTTGCAAACAGCTGGTGCAACCCTACCCAGTTCATCACTGTGTCACTCATATGTGTGTAACACCATAATAGTATACAGGGACATGGTGTGGTATGGCATGACTTGAGTATAAAGTCCCATAGACACTAGTTCATCACTGTTTCATATGTGTGTAACACAATCATAGTATACAGGGACATGGTGTGGTATTGCAGGACTTGTGTACGTAGTCCTATAGACACCAGTTCCTCACGGTGTCACCCATACGTGTGTAACCACATTATGGTATACAGGGGCATGGTTTGGTATAGCAGGACTTGTGTATATAGTCCCATTGACATCAGTTCATCACTGTGTCACTCATATGTGTATAACCACATCATGGTATACAGGGACAAGGTTTGATATAGCAGGACTTGTGTTTGTAGTCCCATCAACATCAGTTCATCACTGTATCACTCATATGTGTGTAACCACATCATGGTATACAAGGACATGGTTTGGTACAGCAGGACTAGTGTATAAAGTCCCATAGACACTAGTCCATCACTGTGTCACACGTGTGTAACACCATTATGGTACACAGGGACATGGTTTGGTATAGCATGACTAGTGTATGAAGTCATATAGACACTAGTTCATCACTGATTCACATGTGTGTAACACCATCATGGTATACAGGGACATGGTTTGGTATTGAAGAACATGTGTATGTAGTCCCATAGACTCCAGTTCTTCACTGCATCTCTCCTATGTGTGTAATACCATCATGGTATACAGGGATATGATTTGGTAAAGCAGGACTTGTGTATGTAGTCCCATAGACACCAGTTCTTCACTGTGTCATTCAAATGTGTGTAACACCATGATAGTATACAGGGACATGGTTTGGTATGGCAGTAGATGTGTATATAGTCCCATAGAGACAAGTTAATCACTGTGCCACTCATATATGTAACACAATCATGGTATAGGGAGACATGGTTTGGTAGAGCATGACTAGTGTATAAAGTCCCATAGACACTAGTTCATCACTGTGTCACTCATATGTGTGTAACACCATCATGGTATACAGGGACATGGTTTTGTATGGCAGGACTTGTGTATGTAGTCCCATAGACTCCAGTTCATCACCGCATCTCTCCTATGAGTGTAATACCATCATGGTACACAGGGATATGGTTTGGTGTAGCAGGACTTGTGTATGTAGTCTAATAGACACCAGTTCCTCGCTGTGTCACTCGTATGTGTGTAATACCATCATGGTATACAGAGACATGGTGTGGTATAGCAGGACTTGTGTATGTAGTCCCATAGAGACAAGTTCATCACTGTGTCACTCATATGTGTGTAACACCATCATGGTATAGGGAGACATGGTTTGGTAGAGCATGACTAGTGTATAAAGTCCCATAGACACTAGTTCATCACTGTGTCACTCATATGTGTGTAACACCATCATGGTATACAGGGACATGGTGTGGTATAGCAGGACATGTGCATGTAGTCCCATAGAGAAAAGTTCATCACTGTGTCACTCATATGTGTCTAACCACATCATGGTATACAGGGACATGGTTTGGTAGAGCATGACTAGTGTATAAAGTCCCATAGACACTAGTTCATCACTGTGTCACTCATATGTGTCTAACCACATCATGGTATACAGGGACATGGTTTGGTAGAGTATGACTAGTATATAAAAGTATATACAAGACAAAGACAAGTTACTAAGCCTCTAGTATAGACTTTTCATTTTAATTTAAGAAAAAACTTACAAACAGCTGGTGCAACCCTACCCAGTTCGTCACTGTCACTCATGCGTGTAACACCATAATAGTATACAGGGACATGGTGTGGTATTGCAGGACTTGTGCATGTAGTCCCATTGACATCAGTTCATCACTGTATCACTCATATGTGTAACCACGTCATGGTATACAGGGACATGGTTTGATATAGCATGACTAGTGTATAAAGTCCCATAGACACTAGTTCATCACTGTTTCCCATGTGTGTAAGACCATCATGGTATACAGGGACATGGTGTGGTATTGCAGGACTTGTGTATATAGTCCCATCGACATCAGTTCATCACTGTGTCACTCATATGTGTGTAACACCATCATGGTATACAGGGACATGGTTTTGTATGGCAGGACTTGTGTATGTAGTCCAATAGATACCAGTTCCTCACTGTGTCACTCATTTGTATGTAACACCATCATGGTATACAGGGACATGGTGTGGTATAGCAGCACTTGTGCATGTAGTCCCATAGAGACAAGTTCATCCCTGTGTCACTCATATGTGTCTAACCACATCATGGTGTACAGGGACATGGTTTGGTAGAGTATGACTAGTATATAAAGTCCCATAGACACTAGTTCATCACTTTGTCACACGTGTGTAACACCATAATGGTATACAGGGACATGGTTTGGTATTGCAGGACTTGTGTATGTAGTCGCATAGACATCAGTTCATCACTGTATCACTCATATGTGTGTAACCACATCATGGTATACAGGGACATGGTTTGGTATTGCATGACTAGTGTATAAAGTCCCATAGACACTAGTTCATCACTGATTCACACATGTGTAACACTGTCATGGTATACAGGGACATGGTCTGGTATAGCAGGACTAGTGTATAAAGTCCCATAGACACTAGTTCATCACTGATTCACACATGTGTAACACCATCATGGTATACAGGGACATGGTCTGGTATAGCAGGACTAGTGTATAAAGTCCCATAGACACTAGTTAATTACTATGTCACTCATATATGTGTGAAATCATGATGGCGTTCCAAGACAAAGACAAGTTACTAAGCCTCTAGTGTGGACTTTTCATTTTAATTTAAGAAAAAACTTGCAAACAGCTGGTGCAACCCTACCCAGTTCATCACTGTGTCACTCATATGTGTGTAACACCATCATGGTATACAGGGACATGGTGTGGTATGGCAGGACTTGTGTATATAATCCCATTGACATCAGTTCATCACTGTATTACTCATATGTGTGTAACACCATCATAGTATACAGGGACATGGTTTGGTATGGCAGTAGATGTGTATGTAGTCCCATAGAGACAAGTTAATCACTATGTCACTCATATGTGTGTAACCACATCATGGTATACAGAGACATGGTTTGGTACAGCAGGACTAGTGTATAAAGTCCCATAGACACTAGTTCATCACTGTGTCACGTGTGTAACACCATTATGGTATACAGGGGCATGGTTTGGTATTGCAGGACTTGTGTATGTGTAGTCCCATAGACATCAGTTCGTCCCTGTATCACTCATATGTGTGTAACACCATCATGGTATACAGGGACATGGTTTGGTCTTGAAGGATTTGTGTATGTAGTCCCATAGACTCCAGTTCATCACTGTGTCACTCAAATGTGTGTAACACCATCATAGTATACAGGGACATGGTTTGGTATGGCAGTAGATGTGTATGTAGTCCCATAGAGACAAGTTAATCACTGTGTCACTCATATGTGTGTAACACCATCATGGTATACAGGGACATGGTTTGGTCTTGAAGGATTTGTGTATGTAGTCCCATAGACTCCAGTTCATCACTGTGTGACTCATATGTGTGTAACCACATCATGGTATACAGGGACATGGTTTGATATAGCAGGACTAGTGTATAAAGTCCCATAGACACTAGTTCATCACTGTGTCACTCATATGTCTGTAACACCATCATGGTATATAGGGATATGGTTTGGTATTGCAGGACTTGTGTATGTAGTCCCATAGACTCCAGTTCATCACTGCATCTCTCCTATGAGTGAAATACCATCATGGTATACAGAGACATGGTGTGGTATAGCAGGACTTGTGTATGTAGTCCCATAGAGAAAAGTTCATCACTGTGTCACTCATATGTGTGTAACACCATCATGGTATAGGGAGACATGATTTGGTGTAGCAGGACTTGTGTATGTAGTCCCATAGACACTAGTTAATCACTGTGTCACTCATATGTGTCTAACCACAAAATGGTATACAGGAACATGGTTTGGTAGAGCATGACTAGTGTATAAAGTCCCATAGACGCCAGTTCCTCACTGTGTCACTCATTTGTGTGGAACACCATCATGGTATACAGGGACATGGTGTGGTATAGCAGGACTTGTGCATGTAGTCCCATAGAGAAAAGTTCATCACTGTGTCACTCATATGTGTCTAACCACATCATGGTATACAGGGACATGGTTTGGTAGAGTATGACTAGTATATAAAGTCCCATAGACACTAGTTCATCACTGTCACACATGTGTAACACCATTATGGTATACAGGGACATGGTTTGGTATTGCAGGACTTGTGTATGTAGTCCCATATACATCAGTTCATCACTGTATAACTCATATGTGTGTAACCACATCATGGTATACAGGGACATGGTTTGATATAGCAGGACTAGTGTATAAACTCCCATAGACACTAGTTCATCACTGTTTCACACGTGTGTAACACCATCATGGTATACAGGGACATGGTTTGGTATAGCAGGACTAGTGTATAAAGTCCCATAGACACTAGTTAATTACTATGTCTTTCATATATGTGTGAAATCATGATGGCGTTCCAAGACAAGGACAAGTTACTAAGCCTCTAGTGTGGACCTTTCATTTGAATTTAAAAAAAGAACTTACAAACAGCTGGTGCAACCCTACCCAGTTCATCACTGTGTCACTCATATGTGTGTAACACCATCATGGTATACAGGGACATGGTATTTTACATGGTATGGTACTTTTATTAATTCTCAGGATATGTATTCTTGATATCAACAATTCAGTTCTTGATATCAAAAAGGTAATTGTTAATATCACAAATGTAATAGCTGATATCAAAAATTTAATTTTTGATATCAGCAATTACATTATATCAACAATTCAATTTTTGATATCAGCAATTGTATTTTCATTAATTGTTTATTAATTGTTGATATCAGGAAATAAATTGTTGATATCAAGAAATACTTTTTAACTAGTAAAGATGTTCATTTTTGATATCAACAATTGGTTTGTCACTAGTGACAATGTTAATTTCTAATATCATGAATGTAATTGTTACTTGTGAAATTAGTAATTTTAGATATCATAAATTACTTCCCTAATTGTTGATATCAGAAATACATGTTTACATATCAGAAATAACAAATGTAACATGTTGAAATATAATTGGAGATATCAAGAAATATGGCAAGCTGTTTTGACTTTTATTCATTCTCAGGATATATTTTCTTGATATCAACAATTCAGTTCTTGATATCAAAAAGGATATTGTTGATTTGAAAAATGTAATTGTTGATATCAAAATTTGAATTGTTGATATCAAGAATTAAAATACTTGATATCAACAATTTAATTGTTGATAACAACAGTTACATTTATGATATCAACAATTAAATTTTTGATATCAAGAATTGAATTTTCACTAATTAAATGTCACCATAGACTGCCATTCAAATTTAATTGTTGATATCAAGAATCGATTCCTTACTAGTTTAAATGCAATTCTTGATATCATATGAAAAATGTAATTGTTGATATCAATAATTTCATTGTTGATATCAGGAATTAAATTGTTGATATTAAGAAATACTTTTCAACTAGTAAAGATGTTAAATTTTTTATATCAACAATTGGTTTGTCACTAGTGACAAGGTTCATTTCTAATATCATGAATGTAATTGTTACTAGTGAGATTAGTAATTTTAGATATCATAAATTACTTCCCTAATTGTTGATATCAGAAATACATTTTTAGATATCAGAAATAACAAATGTAATATAGCAAGCCGTTTTGACTTTTATTCATTCTCAGGATATGTATTCTTGATATCAACAATTTAATTCTTGATATCAATTAAGGTAAATTTTGATATCAATATAACATTTCAACTAGTAACAAAGTTAATTCTTGTTATCAGCAATGATGTCACCATTTGCAGAAATACAATTGTTGATATCAAGAATTCGGATTTTTGAAATCAACAATTTATTTCTTGATATTAAGAATTTATATCCTGTTATCAATAAAAGACAAAACGGCTATTCTGGCAAGCCGTTTTTACTTTTATTGCTTAACCAGATATGAATTCTTGATATCAAGAATTAAATTGTTGATTTCAAAAATCCGAATTCTTGATATCAACAACTTAATTGTTAATATCCAGAATGCGAATTGTTGATATCAGGAATTGCATTTCCACTAGTAACAATGTTAATCCTTGATATCAACAATTCAGTTTCACTAGTTAAAATGTTCATTCTTGATATCAGAAACTGAATTTCAACTATTAAGAATTAGAGTTTTAATATCTGTAATTGTATTTTCACTAGTTAACTGTCACCATAGACTGCCATTCAAATTTAATTGTTGATGTCAAGAACTGATTTCTTACTAGTTAAAATTTTAATTTTACAAATTAGAAATACAATTCTTACTTGTAAATGCATTTGTTTTTGATATCAGTTGTCATATGGATACTAGTGTAAATGTCTATTCTTGATATCAAGAACTTAATTTCACAGGTTGAAATGTTAATTCTTAATATCTGCAATTATATTTCAACATGTTTGAAATTAAATTTGAATTAAGTTAATAAAGCATTTATTAACATACAAATTAACTATTAGTATATGCCTGAATAATAAGATTTATAAATGTTAATTTTAATAGTTTATTAATCATTTACTAACTCATTCTGAATGATCTTTAAAATACACAAACTATTCTTAAATGGTTTGTAAATAATACAATACTTAATTTAGTAATGAAAAATAAATCATTAACAAAGTAGGAAAATACAAGTATTAAGCACATTATAAATGTGTTAACTCAACTTCATCCAGTTTTGTGATCTAATCTAAAGTGAGGACTATTTATGCTTTATAAATCCCTTATAAATGACAGTTAAAGGCTCAGTTATATTCCAAACAGGAAAAACAAACATAAACAACATTATTCATACCTATTCATTTAAAGATACACAAATGAAACAGTATCAAATAAAAAATAAATCTCTGCAACCTTACGTGAAATAAAATTACCATACAGTTTAAACATTGCATCTTATTATATTGTTAAATTACTATATTGCTGTTGTTTTATCCAATTTTATGTTGTATTTTGACACTCCTGTTATTCAGCAATGTTTAAACTTTACAGTAATTTTACTTTTTAGATAAGTTTGCAATGATGATTGTTCAACTGATACTGAGCCTTTAATTGTCATTTATAAGAGATTTATAAAGCATAAATAGTCCTCACTTTAGATTAGATCACAAAACTGAATGAAGTTGAGTTAATAAAGCATTTATTAACATATTAGTTAACTATTAGTATATGCCTGAATAATAAGATATATAAATGTTGATTTCAATAGTTTATTAATCATTTACTAACCATCGACTACTCTTAAATAGAACTGGTTTGTTAATAATGCAATACTTAATTTAGTAATGAAAAGTAAATCATTAACAAAGTATGAAAGTACAATTATTAAGCACATTATGAATGTGGTTGTAGGTCAATAATAAATCATTTGTAGCTGCAGTTATAAACTGCTTAGTAACGTTTATTAATGTACAGTTAATGCTTAACAGATAGGGAATTCACTAGATGCTAATGCTTGGTAAATGATTCATAGTGTGTATTATAAAGTGTTACCGGTATTTCTACATGTAAAAATGATATTCCTAGATATCTGCAAGAATATTTTTACTAGTTAAAGTATCATTGAATATATAAGTAATTATATTTTCACTAGTTGTAAAGCTAAATTCAGATATCAGCTGCCTATGTTGATATGAATAATGAATTTGTTACTAGTAAAAATGTCAATTCCTGATATCAAGAATTAATTTGATACTAGTTGAAATGTTAAATCTTGATATTAGTTAGATGTATTTCAACATGTTAATTTGTTATTTCTGATATCTGAAAATGGATTTCTGATATGAATATAAATTATGATATCTAAAAAGTCTTTCTTACTAGTAACAAGCACATTTATGGTATCAGAAATTAACATTTTCACTAGATCAAATATTACAATTTTCATTAATAACAATTCAATTGTTGATATCAAGAATAGACATTTGCACTGGTATCCATATGGCAACTGATATCAAAAATAAAAGAATTGTATTGTAAAAGAAATGTACAAGTAAGAATTGTATTTCTGATTTGTAAAATTAAAATTTTAACTAGTAAGAAATCAGTTCTTGACATCAACAATTAAATTTGAATGGCAGTCTATGGAGACAGTTAACTAGTGAAAATACAATTACAGATATTAAAACTCTAATTCTTAATAGTTGAAATTCAGTTTCTGATATCAAGAATGAACATTTTAACTAGTGAAACTGAATTGTTGATATCAAGGATTAACATTGTTACTAGTGGAAATGCAATTCCTGATATCAACAATTCGCATTCTGGATATTAACAATTAAGTTGTTGATATCAAGAATTCGGATTTTTGAAATCAACAATTTAATTCTTGATATCAAGAATTCATATCTGGTTAAGCAATAAAAGTAAAAACGGCTTGCCAGAATAGCCGTTTTGTCTTTTATTGATAACAGGATATAAATTCTTAATATCAAGAAATAAATTGTTGATTTCAAAAATCCGAATTCTTGATATCAACAATTGTATTTCTGCAAATGGTGACATCATTGCTGATAACAAGAATTAACTTTGTTACTAGTTGAAATGTTATATTGATATCAAAATTTACCTAAATTGTTGATATCAAGAATGTTGATTGTTGAAATCAACAATTCAGTTCTTGATATCAAGAATACGTATGCTGAGAATGAATAAAAGTCAAAACGGCTTGCCATAGATCCTGAGAATAAATATAAGTCAAAACGTATATTTTTTTATTTCAATAATTACATTTGTGATATCAAAAATGTTGATTGTTGATAGCAGGAATTACATTTCCACAAGTACCAGCCCAAATTCTTGATATCAAAAATGATTTACATTATATTAAGGCATACATGCCTTGATAACCACGGTTCATTTTAATGTCTAAAGAAAAAGTCTAAAAGATGTCATTTGGACAATTGTACTAAGTCAAAATGTGAACGCTGTGAACAATTTCTACTTTTGTAAACTTTAGATTTCTACTTTTTAAATATTTTTAAAATAACCGTTTTAAACTCATTTTAAATGTTGGACTGATTTTAGTATTTATTGCATCCCTTTCTATATCTGAGCATATGAAGTTAATTTAAAATGACAAGGGTAAGATTTTTTTCCCGCTATTTGTTATCGTTTACAAGGTTCTGTTTTTCATGAGTACATTTTGATTCACTGTTGTAACAGGGTTTTTACTCCTGTTCTTCAAATGTGTGATGTACTTGATGTACTTCAGTTTTAACATTTTTAGCTTTTGCATACTGTTTTTAGTATTCAGTAAGTTTTGTGGCAGCTTGTTTTTATTATTACTTTTTATTCTTATAATGTTATTATTAATGCAATTAACTCTTTACTCAGATTACTATGAATTAGCACATTGTGTGTACATGTAAACAGCAGGTATGTGTAGCACAGATCACAGATCAATGATGTTTAAGAAACAATTAAAAAAACTTCTCATTCATTCATAATTTTCTTGAAGTATGCATCTAACCCCAGTCAGTGTTTTTGTTGTTACTGGTCCTGGTAAACCATGTTTGACCCTTTAAACCACTTTGCTTGTTGTGTATGAATGATTTACACAAGGAGACCCTTTAAACCTGTGTGTCCCAACAAACCATGATACAGATGACCCTATAAGCCTGTGAAAAAACAGGTGTAGTTTTTCCACAACTCCATGGTCTCATGTGATTTTTTAAGTGAGATGTATCTTAATGAGGCCATAACAGATAGTTTGATATATAAATTTCATTTGTAGGTTGTAAGGAAAGGTGTGTCCCCCTAAACCACAGTGGTTACATGCTGTCCCTGTAAACACTATATACCTGTATGTGTGTGTGTGTGTGTGTGTGTGTGTGTGTGTGTGTGTGAGTGTGTGACAAATTCAAAGAGAGTGCGTAACATAACAGATTTTCAAGTCTCCACCCACATGAAAAAATACTGTAGTACATCAAAAGAAATTGTATAGTGTTTTTGAACCATACTATAGTAGTGTATTGTACTGTATATCATAGTACTTACAGCGCTGTAATGGATGCTACAGCATACTGTAGTATTATCTATTGTGACCTCAAATAATCTATACTTTATTTTTTTACTACAGTAAACTGTTTTGGATAGCATAACATACCCTATAGTTGTAGAAAACCTGGCAACATGGACATTTAAATAAGTGCTTTACTTAGGCTGTGTACTGTATACATAGTAAATATACATATTTACTACACTAAAAAATATTTTCACTCAGAAATGTCTACTTATTTCTTTAAGTAACTAACATAAAATATCAATTAACACAATGAACTAAATTAGTAAAAAATGTGAAATATTTAGCTGTAAAACACACGTCAATAATCTTCTTTACAGTATGTATATGCTACTTACAGTATATGCAAAATTCTCAATTTAAACCCACTATTACTTGAAATGCAGTCGCTTTCCCGTTTTACTCGAAAACATCCCAGTGATTTCCAGCCTCAAAGAAATGTCAGATCCTCTGGCATGTCTATATGTGGAGTCTCTTTCAGCGAGACTCTAGGGTGAGGTCATGTGACCACCATGCCCATCCATACAAGCCATTTCCAGCCAATAGTGTTGTCACAGACACTATGTATCCGGAACGCTTGGCATTTCGATGATCTACTCCGCAGACAGAAAGAAAACAGGGAGGAGGAAAGCAAAAGGAGAGCTCCAGAAATACACAGAGGGAGGAAAACGGCAAGCTCTGCTTCTCTACATCTAAAGCTTCAGCTCAAACCTTTCAAATATATATATAGTTGACGTCAAAATTATTCAAATTTGTATTTTTTTTAAGAATATTTCCTAAGTGCTGCTTAGCGGAGGGATTTTTTTTTTCAAAACATTTTTAAACATGCTAGTTTTAATAAACTAAAATTAAATAAAAAAAAAATTAAAACTTAAATTGGCAGTAAGTTACTGTAAGTTTTACAGTAAACTGTAATTATAAATTTACATCGTGCTTGTAAACTTAGTCTTACTTGTAACCAAAATTGCCAGCAAATTTCTGTAAATACAGTAAGTTGTAATTATTAATTTACAGTGTGCTTGTAAATTTAAAGTCCCCCTGGCAACCAGAATTGCCAGTAACTTACAGTAAATTTTACAGTAAATTGCAATTATTCATTAATAGTGTGCTTGTAAATTTACAGTCTTACTAGCAACCAAAATTGGCAGTAAGTTACTGTACATTTTACAGTAAATTGTATTAATTTACAGTGTGCTTGTAAACTTAGTCTTACTTGTAACCAAAATTGCCAGCAAATTTCTGTAAATACAGTAAGTTGTAATTATTAATATACAGCGTGCTTGTAAATTTAAAGTCCTACTGGCAACTAAAACTGCTAGTAACTTATAGTAAATTGCAATTATTCAGTAATAGTGTGCTTGTAAATTTACAGTCTTACTAGCAACCAAATTTGGCAGTAAGTTACCGTACATTTTACAGTAAATTGTATTAATTTACAGTGTGCTTGTAAACTTAGTCTTACTTGTAACCAAAATTGCCAGCACATTTCTGTAAATACAGTAAGTTGTAATTATTAATATACAGTGTGCTTGTAAATTTAAAGTCCCCCTGGCAACCAGAATTGCCAGTAACTTACAGTAAATTTTACAGTAAATTTCAATTATCCATTAATAGTGTGCTTGTAAATTTACAGTCTTACTAGCAACCAAATTTGGCAGTAAGTTACCGTACATTTTACAGTAAATTGTATTAATTTACAGTGTGCTTGTAAACTTAGCCTTACTTGTAACCAAAATTGCCAGCAAATTTCTGTTAAAAAATTACAGTAAGTTGTAATTATTAATATACAGCGTGCTTGTAAATTTAAAGTCCCACTGACAACCAAAACTACCAGTAAGTTACAGTAAATTTTACAGTAAATTGCAATTATCCATTAATAGTGTGCTTGTAAATTTACAGTCTTACTAGCAACCAAAATTGGCAGTAAGTTACTGTAAGTTTTACAGTAAATTGTATTAACTTATAGGGTGCTTGTAAACTTAGTCTTACTTGTAACCAAAATTGCCAGTAAATTTCTGTAAAAATTACAGTAAATTGTAATTATTAATATACAGCGTGCTTGTAAATTTAAAGTCCTACTGGCAACCAAAACTGCTAGTAACTTATAGTAAATTGCAATTATTCAGTAATAGTGTGCTTGTAAATTCACAGTCTTACTAGCAACCAAATTTGGCAGTAAGTTACCGTACATTTTACAGTAAATTGTATTAATTTACAGTGTGCTTGTAAACTTAGCCTTACTTGTAACCAAAAATGCCAGTAAATTTCTGTAAATACAGTAAGTTGTAACTATTAATATACAGCGTGCTTGTAAATTTCAAGTCCCACTGACAACCAAAACTGGCAGTAAGTTACAGTAAATTTTACAGTAAATTGCAATTATCCACTAATAGTGTACTTGTAAATTTACAGTCTTACTAGCAACCAAAATTGGCAGTAAGTTACTGTACATTTTACAGTAAATTGTAATTATTAATTTACAGTGGGCTTGTAAACTTAGCCTTACTTGTAACCAAAAATGCCAGTAAATTTCTGTAAAAATTACAGTAAATTGTAATTATTAATATACAGCGTGCTTGTAAATTTAAAGTCCTACTGGCAACCAAAACTGCCAGTAACTTACAGTAAATTGCAATTATTCATTAATAGTGTGCTTGTAAATTTACAGTCTTACTAGCAACCAAATTTGGCAATAAGTTACCGTACATTTTACAGTAAATTGTATTAATTTACAGTGTGCTTGTAAATTTAGCCTTACTTGTAACCAAAAATGCCAGTAAATTTCTGCAAAAATTACAGTAAGTTGTAACTATTAATATACAGCGTGCTTGTAAATTTCAAGTCCCACTGACAACCAAAACTGCCAGTAAGTTACAGTAAATTTTACAGTAAATTGCAATTATCCATTAATAGTGTGTTTGTAAATTTACAGTCTTACTAGCAACCAAAATTGGCAGTAAGTTACTTTAAGTTTTACAGTAAATTGTAATTATTAATATACAGCGTGCTTGTAAATGTACAATTTTACTGGCAACCAAAATTTCCAGTAAATTACTGTAAGGCTTATAGTAAATTGTAAAAAGAAATTTACAGTGCACTTGTACATTTAGTCTTTCTGGGCAACCAAAATTGTCAGTATGTTACTGTACATATTTACAGTAAGTTGTAATTTGTTAATTAACAGTGCCCTTGTACATTTATAATCTTACTGGCAACCAAAATTTCCAGTAAGTTGCTGTAAAGTTTACAGTAAATTGAAATTATTAACTTACAGTGCGCTAGTACATTTACAATCTTACTGGCAACCAAAAATAAAGGTAAGGTACTGTTATTTTTACAGTAAATTGTAATTATTAATTTAATGTGTGCTTGTAAACTTTATCTTGTAACCAAAATTGCCAGCAAATTACTGTAAATATTACAGTAATTTGTAATAATTAATTTACAGTGTGCTTGTAAAACTATAGTCTTACTGGAAACCAAAATTGCCAGTAAATTATTATAAATTATACAGCATATTGCAATTATTAATTTACAGAATGCTTGCAAATTTAAAGTCTTACTGGCAACCAAAATTGCCAGTAAGTTACTGTGAATTATACAGTATTTTTTTACAGTGTACATAATATTTGACTAGTAATTTTTGCAAGATACTCAGCTTAAAGAAACTAAAAGAAAAGAGACTTTCCACACAAGAACAAAATATTATAGGAAACACTGTGAAAATGTCTTTGCTCCGTTAAACATCACTTGGGAAATAATTGACAAAGAATCAAAATTTTTTACTTCGACTTTATATATACTTTTTTTTATACAGGATGGCTGTAAAAAAGACCACGAGGGTCAGTTTAAAGGCACCACATACAAAAAAAGCTGTGATTGAAGGGATATTAATGGTAAGCGTGGCATAGTAGCGCCTTTAAAACCTCAGCCTTGCCCTTCCCTTTTTTCTTTGTTTGGCCAGAGGAGCTGAAGGCTTAGGGATAAAGGTAGCGCTCAAATCATGAGACAGAGCTAAAGCCCAGGGAAGATAGCGAGCTACAGAGCCCCTATAATTAAAACACCCACAGCCTCAGCGCGGCCCTCATCTATCTCTGTGCTTTATTTTTTTCTGTCCGCAGGTCTGTCAGGAAACAGACACACACCGACTCACGTACGCGCTTATTACGATGCCGATCTGCCCGCGAGCCTGTGCGTCCTGTGTGCAGAAATACACTGCGTCTTGTGTTTTTAATATATGTTTTCATTTGTGGCCTTTTTGCGGCTAGTGAGCGATCCTGGGCTTTATCTGATTATACCTAGACCGTCTGCCTCCACTGGCTCATCACACACACACATAGAAGCTGCACTGCTCCTTTTAACATCTGTCCTTCACGTTACATTTCACATTCATTTCTAGCAGTGGAAAGCCACATGTTTGTGGACCCGCACGCTAACACACACCAGAAAGACCTGTTCTCTGTGAACACACACTTTTCTGTGTTGCTGAATGGATGTGGATGTTAAATATAGGGCATGGTGGGATATTTTACCTCACATGGGTGACTTTTTTGTACTACACTATGCATGTTATGTATGTATTTGTTACTATGTTATGTTATGTATATTGTCACTATGTTATGTATTTTATATTCATCATTAGCTCAGTTTTTTTGTCAAATTTAAGTGAATTGCACATAAAAAAATTAAGTTGTCCCTAAAAAACCCTCAAAAATTGTGTCGTTTTTAGCTTATTTTAAATAAGTAGTTTGGACAAACAGCAAAAAAAATATTTTTGAGTGTATAAAACAAGGTAAAATGTGGACAAACTCAACTATTAGCTAAAATATAACGAATAAAATAAAATCTGCACCCCGAAAAAATTAATTTGGCCATATTTTGGCTAAATATAGGTGGAAAAATAGTTTTTTTTATTATTATTATGAACATTATAACATAATATAAATTTTATATCCATTTAAAAAATACACATCAATACAAATAAATATTGTTCTAATCAAAAACATTAATCTTTTCACATACAAACTGAGTACTGAGACACACAAGCACACACTTGTACAGCTATCTTTATGAGGACTTCCCATAGACGTAATGATATTTTACTGTATATATGGTATAAACCATCTATTATATTTCCCTACCCCTAAGTTCAACCCTCATAGATGACTATCTGCATGTTTACATTTTTAAAACACTTCATTCTGTGTCATTTTTCTCAAAATTGACTGGTATTGCTATACTTGTGGGGACTTTTTGTTCCTACAACACTACGAATACAAAGTACACACTCATGCACGCACACATACACACTAGGGCTGCACGATAGTGTAAAATTCTGGCAGTGCAATATTTTACATTTACATTTACATTTTTGGTTTGCTAATATGAATATTATTTGTTTTGCTAATATGAATATTATCATCTCTATTTGGAAATATTTCATTAATTTAGATCGACTAGGTTGATCAAGACTTTTTCTATGCATGGCATCTGCATAAACTATAATAAGTTACAAGTAAAAATAAATAAATAAATAAACAGTGCTTTATGGATGTACAGAAATGTACTTGAATACGGTTAAATGTCAAATTTAAGTGTATTGAACATAAAACAATTAAGTTGTCCCTAATTCTCAAGAACTGTGTTGTTTCAGCTCATTTTAAATAAGTAGTTTGAACAAGCAGCAAAAAAAAGAGTGTATAAAACATGATAAAATGTGGACAAACTCAACTATTGGCTAAAATATAATGAATAAAATAAAATCTGAACCCCGAAAAAAATTATTTGGCCATATTTTGGTTAAAAAAAATATTTTATTATTATTAATATGTACATTATAACATAATATAAATGTTATATCCACATAAACAATACATATAAATATTTTTCTAGCCATGTTTGAAAAACAAAACATTCATCATTTCACATACAAACTATAATACACACACACTTGTACAGCTATCTTTATGAGGACTTCCCATAGACGTAATGATTTTTATACTGTATATGTAGTATAAACCATCTATTATATTTCCCTACCCCTAAATCTAACCCTCACAGAAAAATTAACTGCATTTTTACATTTTCATAACACTTGATTCTGTCATTTTTAAGACATTTTTCTCAAAATCGACTGGTTTTGCTATACTTGTGGGGACTTTTTGTTTCTACAACATGAGGAATACAAGGTATACACTTTTACATGCACACATACATACTTGGGCTGCACAATATTGGAAAAATATGACATTGCAATACTTTGTTCTGCTGCAATATATAGTGCAATATGAATATTATCATCTCTATTTGGAAATATTTTATTAATTTAGATCGATTGGGATGATCAAGACTGCATAAGTTACGAGCAAAATTAAATAAATAAAAACTGCTTTACGGTTTTCTGGGGAGTCTAACAGTATTCAAGTACAGAAATGTAACAATCAAATGTAAAATATCATGGTCATTATATAAATAAATACAAATTTATAGTATCTTTATCATCTAATCTTTAATAAATAATCTAATCCTGTGATGTGGCTATTGCAGATACACACATATTGCGATATCGATGCTCAAACGATATATTGTTCAGCCATAATACACACAAACACACATGCGCGCGCACAAATAAAACACCACCACCAACAAAATAAATAAATAAATGAAAAATCCAAACAGATTTTCTAAAATAAAACACATGTATGCATTAGCCCATTTTAGATCTCTTTTGGATCTCTCTTATCTCATTTCCTTGTATTGAAAACTGTGTACATAATAAGATGAAGTGGTAATTATCTATAAAATACCACAATACAGAGAATGCAAGTATAAGACGATGAAAGCAGTGAACACTATTAGGTACCAGATGTGCTTGTGTGTATAAAGAATCGTGAATTGAGTGTTCAGGCAATGCTCTGCAGCTGTGCCAGTGGTCATGCTCTGGGCAGTGAACAGTGAACACTGCCCTCTATTGGACAAACCAGACGCCGAGAGCAGCTCCTGCACAACATCAGCTCAAGATCACACTCACAACCACTACCTCTGCACTAAATCACCTTCACACTGATATTCAACACACAAGACCACTGATCATATGCGTTTCTCCATGTGTTCATGAATCGACTTTTTCTTGTGTAGCGAATGTGGCTTTGAGACAAAATGGCTGAGCTGTGGGACGGCGTGTGTTAGAGTCATTACCGAGACTGTGCACCTGCACGCTACACTCGAAACTTGATTGTTTTATGTTCAATCCATATAAATTTGTAAAAACAAATTGAATTAACTCAATGGATTTGTGTTGAGACAACATTAAGGAATTGTGTGGAAAGCAGCATTTTTAAAGACTCTTCAATGCAACTATTATTAAATTATTGTAAATATATGTCTATTAAATGGTTATATTAAATGATATTTTCCAGTTTCATTGCATAGTTCACTCAAAGATTATAATTCTGTCATCATTTACTGACACTTCACTTATTTAAAAGCTGTATGAGGGTCTTTCTCCTGTTGAACCCTAAAGAAGATTTTTTGAAAGACGCTGGTAGCTGGCATCCAATTACCTCAATAGTTTTTTTTTTTTTATCGACTATGGAAATCGATTGGTGCCAACATTCTTCAAACTATCATCTTTTGTGTTCAATAGAACACTCTAACATTGACTTTTGCTGCTTGTTTAAACTAAATACTTAAAATCAGTTGAAACAACACAATTCTTAAGGGTTTTTTTGCGACAACTTAATTTTTTATATTCAATCCACTTAAATTTGTAAAAAAAAAAATCAAGTTAACTTAATTTGTGTGTGTTGGGACAACATAACGGAAAACCACATAAAGGAGAGTAAATATATAGAATAAATAAGGTTTATAAAACAAAACTTTACTGTAAAAAAATGCAGAGTTCTACACAATTCTACTGTTGTCCAGCACAAATCAATTAATTTAACTTAATTGTTTTTACAAATGTAGGTAAATTGAACATACAACAAACTACTTAAATTTGTAAAAACAATTAAGTTAACTTAATCGATTTGTGTTGGACAGCAGTAAAGAATTGTGTGGAACCCTGCATTTTTTACAGTGTAATTTGAAGACTTTATATAGTCAAGCTGATTGGGTTTTATTAAATTATATTTTTTGGTTTAAATGCAGATTTAACTCAAAAACTTAAATTCTGCCATCATTTACTGACGTTTTACTTGTTTAAAAGCTGTTTGAGGGTCTTTCTTCTGTTAATATTTTATATTTTGAATAAAGCTGGTAGCCGGCACTCATTGACTTACATCGTTTTTTTTTATCGACTATGGAAGTCGAGCGGTACCAACATACTTTAAACTGATATCTTTTGAGTTCAACAGAACACTCAAAAATGGACTTTTGCTGCTTGTTTAAACTACTAATTTAAAATGAGTTGAAACGACACAATTCTTAAGGTTTTTTTCTAGTGACAACTTATTTTTTTATGTTCAATCCACTTAAATTTGTAAAAACAAGTTAATGTATGTGTGTTGAGACAACATAATAGAACTGTGTTGTGTTTTTTACAGTGAAGAAAGAAACTCAAATAGGTTTACAACCAACACAAAGGAGAGTAAATATATAGAATAAATGAGGTTTATGGAATAAAACTACACTGTAAAAAATGCAGGGTTCCACACAATTCCTTCATGTTGTCCCAACAAAAATCGATTAAGTTAACTTGATTGTTTTTACAAATTTAAGTAAATTAAACATCCAACAAACTACTTAAATTTGTAAAGAACAATTAAGTTAAATGAATTGATTTGTGTTGAGACAACATAAAGAAATTGTGTGAAACCCAGCATATTTTAGTGTACTTCATAGACTATATAGTCAAGCTGATATTTTGCGGTGTAAATGCATACTTCACTCAAAAGTTAATATTCTGTCATCATTTACTGAAACTTTACTTGTTTAAAAGCTGTTTGAGGGTCTTTCTTCTGTTAATATTTTATATTTTGAATAAAGCTGGTAGCCGGCACTCATTGACTTACATCGTTTTTTTATCGACTATGGAAGTCGAGCGGTACCAACATACTTTAAACTGATATCTTTTGAGTTCAACAGAACACTCAAAAATGGACTTTTGCTGCTTGTTTAAACTACTAATTTAAAATGAGTTGAAACGACACAATTCTTAAGGTTTTTTCTTGCGACAACTTATTTATGTTCAATCCACTTAAATATATAAAAACAAGTTAATGTATGTGTGTTGAGACAACATAATAGAACTTTGTTGTGTTTTTTACAGTGAAGAAAGAAACTCAAATAGGTTTACAACCCACACAAAGGAGAGTAAATATTTAGAATAAATGAGGTTTATAGAATAAAATTACACTGTAAAAAATGCAGAGTTCTACACAATTCCCTCATGTTGTCCCAACAAAAATCGATTAAGTTAACTTGATTGTTTTTACAAATTTAAGTAAATTAAACATCCAACAAACTACTTAAATTTGTAAAGAACAATTAAGTTAAATGAATTGATTTGTGTTGAGACAACATGAAGAAATTGTGTGAAACCCAACATATTTTACAGTGTATTTCAAAGACTATATAGTCAAGCTGATATTTTGCGGTGTAAATGCATACTTCATTCAAAAGTTAAAATTCAGTCATCATTTACTGACATTCTACTTGTTTAAAAGCTGTTTGAGGTACCGAAGCACCCAGAGGAAACTCATGCCAACACGGGGAGTACATCAGACTCCACACAGAAATGCCAACTGACACAGCAGGGACTCGAACCAGCGACCATCTTTGCTGTGAGGTGACAGTGCTAACCACTGAGCCACCGTCTCGCACCATTCCCAATACATGTCATTTTTAAAAAATATATTATTCATAAGAAATAATCCTATCAAAGTCATGTTATGTTTAGAGTCGGTCATTATCTACAGATCCTAAAGATTTAATGTGTGGATGACATCACAGCTGTCTGTGAGAAAGCCCACATCAGCAGCCGCTCACAGGTCACAGGGGTCACCCTGAGGTCAAAGGTCATGGGAAAAGAAAAAAACGTCTCTGGACTGCACTGCAATAGATGCAGCGTTCCACACCAGTCAGTCCTGTCGCCCCAACACAAATCGTATCAAATTTGTTTATGGAAAAACAAATATTGAACACAATACAAATGTTTTTCCTCTTTACTTCATAATGTATAACGCTTTATATTTTTGAGCATGAAACTTCCAGATGGACCATAGTAAAGCTCAAAGTGTCTCCTTTCCAATGACACTAAATTAAAAATAGCTCACTGGGGTCAAGAACTGTTACTATTTAAAGTTAGGTAGTTGTACAGTAAATCCCCAAACGTGAGTGCTGGCTAACAGGTTACGTTGACTTAAATTGAAGTGGATTGAACATAAAACAATTAAGCTGTCCCAAAAACAATATTGCTGTATATTTATAATGCATAAATAGCTTGAACAGGCAGCAAAATCATTATTTATTTACATGTATAGAGTTGAAGTCAGGATTATTAGCCCCCCTTTATATTTTTCCCCAATTTCTGTTTAACGGAAAGATTTTTTTTCTCAACACACTTCTATAAACATGAATAACTAATTTCTATTAACTGATTCCTTTGATGACAGTACCTAATATTTCACTAGATATTTTAATTCTAGATAAAATAGTAGTATTCGGCTTAAAGTAAGTGATAGAGCAAAGACTAGAGGGGCAGTAAGTGGGAATTGTAGAATCGGCAGATGCAGAACCACTGTAGGTAACTCATCCTTTTCTGTGAAAGGTTCACATCTATGGAATGCCATGTCTATGGATTTAAAGTTACAATCAGAACTCCCAGTTTTTTTGTTTTTTTTTTCTGTAAAGCTGAAATAATAGTTGAAATCTTTACAGTTCCAATCCCGATTCTATTGTTGTACCCCTACCCATTCCCTTGGACTTTGAAACAGTGTGTGAAGGGGAAGGGCTTCAAATTTTACCCCTAAGAAATGGCACAGCACTACAGCACACGTCATCATTTGTCATCGCGATCTCTTACTTCATATGAGATCAATGATGGCGACTGCTGTAGTTATTCCAGTTGTGTTATTTTTTGGTATTTATCTTCAGGAAATCACTGAAGATATCATGTTATTATGACGATATAATGTGGCAATAAGATCTTAATTGTACTGTGTATTCACAGCGTGGCCATAATCATCTATGTATACACATGAAAACAAAATTAACTTATAGCAGACAGACACTGTCAATAGCTCATTCTCAGCCACTGGACTTTTCTGACAGGATATTCGAGTGTCATAATGTTGTGGGACTGCTGTACATGAGTTATTATAAGGGATTGTAGGATTATATTTTTATTTTAGTGTTTTTTTTTTTAAGTATGACGGTAAAACACGAACACGGTTATGAATATATTAAAACATGTGTTTGTTTGTTGTAAAAATTCATAATAATGACAAATTGCTAATTTGTGGATCTTCTTACTTCCTGGTGCAGCTATACTGCCGTTGTAGCTGGTGTATTCTGGGAAATTTAGTTTCGAGTGTACTAAAAATCTCTGTTCGAAGGGCTATTTACCCCTTCCCCTTAGCCCTACGCCTTCGAGATAAAGACAATTGGGACACCCCTACCCCTAAGGAGAAGGGTTAAAAGGTAGAATTTGGATTGGGCCCAAGTATTATTCTTTCAGGTTGGTCAGGTTTACATTTCTCTTTAGTATGCAGATTGACTTACATTTATGTTTGTGGCTCTGTATATACTGCACATCAGGGCTATTCATTTGGCCAAATAGTGTGACCAAGACATCAATGAATGAATGAATTTAGTTCAGTCGAAAAACGGCCGTTATAGTTATGAAGTGACGTGCGTCTGTTTAAGTTGAAGGCTGCGCAGAGCGTGATTCACGTGACATTAAGAATACACTTGGATACTTAATCGTAAAGGCTTCTCTACATCATGTTTCTGTTGCACGGAATGAAACTGCTGCAGCTAAACAAAAGTTATGCCACCTGTGCGCTAGTTTAAAGTTACAATCTTATACACCAAGGCTAATACGCACACACTGGATTGACTATAGCCGCGGGCCATTCACATATCGCTTCTTTTCCGCGCGCAAGATCGTTATTTCCAATGTAAGAATATATACCAACATGCGCGAGCAGGTATAGTGATGCGCTCGCCCCTTCCAGACACACCGAGTTTAAAATATTTCACATCGTAGCACTGTGAGTTGTGTGTGGCTTTCAGTGCAATGTAAACAAAAGATATGTTAGACGAATTATTATTAAAATGATTATGTATGTATGAACGCAGATGATAACAGTTCAATTAAATCCTTACCTAATATAAAGCTTAAATTTACATTAGAAGTGATAAACGTGAAACCATGATTAATCTTCAGACTATATAATCGTACAACCAAAATCTGTAATTGTTGCATCCATAATACTTATGCAGTTCAAAACATAACACTAAGTGACAGAATGATATATCAATGTGTCTGAATGTAGAAGAAGTAGTACTTAAGCAATGCACTGCTTTTGTTGTGCTTTGAAATATAATATTTGAATATGTTTGTTAAAAAAAAAGCCTTTTGTAAAATGCATTGATATTATGTAGTTTCAAAATACAATGTACTAACATTTTAATGTAGAAAAAGCCAACATGGGTGTCTTAGGGAGCAAAAATACAACATATGGGCTCTTATACAGTATGCTGTTGTGTCATTACTCACTTTGAAAAGTCATATCTCATTATGGCAGCCCCTCATTTGGGATGCTTTTCATGAACTGGCCCCCATGACAAACTAATTGAATATCCCTGCTGTACATGTTTGTTGTATTGTTTGTAATTTTTTTTATGTAAAGCCTAACCAGGGACAAGGGCTGCAAATTAGCTTTATGCTATATGCCCTATGTAGACGGCATCGGTTGTCTTTGTATAACAATGTCAAGTGTACTGTCCCTGTTAAATAAACTAACAAATAAAATAAATTTAAAGGCTTTATTAGGTTAATAAGGCAAGTTAGAGTAATTAGGCAAGTCATTGTATAATGATGGTTTGTTCTGTAGACAATTGAAAACAAATATTGCTTAGGAGGGCTAATAATATTGACCTTAAAATGGTTTTTAAAAAAAGTAAAACTGCTTTTATTCTAGCCGAAATAAAACAAATAAGACTTTCTGCAGAAGAAAAAATATTATAGGAATTACTGTGAAAAATTCCTTGCTCTGTTAAACATCATTTGAGAAATATTTAATAAAGACTCTCAGGAGGGCGAATAATTCTGACTTCAACTGTATCTCCTTGTATGATTTTATTTTTATTATTATCCACCACACACAGAATTTCCTCCGCGTCCCAGAATACGGCATCAGTATTCTCCAGGTACAAGGGGGACAAATCTTTTGTCGTGGATTTTTTTCACCGTTCCAAATGCATAGCTAGATGAATGAGCGCTCGTGTATTTTTCATAAAAGCCGTTAAAACGCACAGGAACAAATATCTGTGTGTGTGCGTGTGTGTGTTTTTGCGTGTGTGTGTGTGTGTTTCTGCTGTTGACACATTGGCGAATGAAGCAGGTTAAGACGGGAGGTCCTGTAAAGAAGCGTGAGATTTTCTGAAGGTGAAGGTCTATTAAATTTGGCAATCTTTCTTGTGTACACTTGGCAGGAAACAAAACAAAACAGAAGTGAAGGAGAGAAAGGGGGATATTGAAGGGCTCGCCATACAGTGATATTAGATTTTGTATTACGGAGTGATAGGACTCGCTACATCACAACAAAACACATTGTTTTTTGTGTGTGTGTGTTTTTCAATACAGTGTGTTTCTGAGCTGAAGCGTGATGTCGGAGCACCCATGTAGAGTGGTACCACAGAGACCAAAACTACTGATCAACAAGCCATTAGAGAAAGCAAAGCAGCTTCTGATAAGAAAGGCAGACAGGCCGGCGGGGGGTAAAATGATCAGCTTACATGACTCGACACCGACCCTTTGGTTGCGTATGTGGGAAGAAAGTCTGACAAGTATAAGAAAGTGTTTTCAAAATTGATAATCTATGTAATATCTTAAATAAAGACTCCTGTTTGAATTCAAATGGTTTTCAGGCAGCTGCTATGGGAGAAGATTTTAAGAAGAAACTTTATGATTTCTATAGAAATGTTTCTAGATCACAAACCAAAAGAAACAATCAATTCTAACAAACTTAAAACTCAAGTTGTAGACTTTAAATGTATTGAGTTTTTAGGGGGTCTACAGCAAAGTTCTTGATAATAAGACTGAGATAAGTGACAGACACATTAAAGATTTGCTAATTAGCTAACTTATTAGCTTATTAGCTGATTTGCTAACTTGCTTATTAGGAATAATATGAGATTAAGCATTTACAGATTAAACCCAGCATTTATAGCATGAACATGTGACCAACACAATTTGTAAATAAAATAATAGAACATACATTGCATTCATATTCTTAATAATAATAATAATAATAATAATAATAATAATAATAACAATAATAATAATAATAAAAATAATAATAATAATAATAATAATATTAAGAATATGAATTTAATCCACTTTAGTTTATTATTATTATTATTATTATTGTTATTATTGTTATTATTATTATTATTATTATTATTATTATTATTATTATTATTGTTGTTGTTATTATTATAAAATATAATAATAAAATAAAATGCATTACATTCATGTTTTAATAATAACAATAATAATAATAATAACAATAATAATAATAATAATAACAATAATAATAATAATAATAATAATAATAATAATAATAATAATAAACTAAAGTGGATTAAATTCATATTCTTAATATTATTATTATTATTATTATTATTATTATATATAAATTATTAATTTATTATTATAATATTATAATAAAGTGCATTACATTCATAATAATAATAATAATAATAATAATAATAATAATAATAATAAAATGCATTACAGTAATATTTTATTATTATTATTATTATTATTATTATTATTAATAATAATAATAATAATAATAATAATAAAAATCTAACACATTACATTCATATTTTAATAATAATTATAATAATAACAATAATAAATCAAACACATTACATGAATATTCTTAATAATAATAATAATAATAATAATAATAATAATAAAAATCTAACACATTAAATTCATATTTTAATAATAATAATAATAATAATAATAATAATAATAATAATAAATCAAACACATTACATTAATATTCTTAATAACAATAATAATAGTAATAATAATAATATCAATAAATAATATCAATAATAATAATAATAATAAATCAAGCACATTACATTAATATTCTTAATAATAACAATAACAATAATAATAATATTAATAATAATAATAATAATAATAATAACAATAATTATAACAATAATTATTAAGTTTATTAATAAATGTTAACTTATGAAATTATTTCATTATTTAATTCAGAATTTCTGTCTTATTTTAGAAATATAAAAATATATAAATTGGGGTTTCTCTATTTTTATTTACCTTCTAATTAAAGTTTTAGCAATAGTTTTTTTCTTTATTTTATCTTCTTCTTATTATTATTCACAAATATATGTCTGTTTAGTTAAACAACCCACAGTCTTGGCAACAAGCTGAAACAGAATACATATTTTCTATCATTTAAAAAACATTTTCTAGCGAACAATTTTAAGTTAAATAAAAAGCTTTACATTTAACTACAATAACCTGGTCAGGGTGCATCAAAACCCACGTAAACCCACAACTCAAAATGCACAGTTTATTTTAGATTTAATGCTTCTAGATATACAGATTAACTCAATGCGCACTTAGACCACCCAAAACTGTCCATCCTTTTACTTTTGTTCCACATAATAAAGTAAGTCATGCATGGCTATTATGAAAAATAACATTATTCATATTTTTCTGTGTGTGTATATGTGTGTATACTGCCCCTTTACAATCTGCGCAGACGCAGCTTTAACATGAAGTGCAGATGTCTTTTTCATCTGTGTTCAAATCTGAAATATATAGGATCTTGCACGTCTGTGTCTCTCGGGATCTCTGTTAGGAGATGACCACCGCTACGACACTGTTCTCAGGTCAGTGTTAGCCGCTCGGGCAGCACCGGCTCCAGGCGGCCACTACACACACACACACACGCAGACCGGCCCCTCTAATAGGGACAAATTGGCAATGTCTGTGCTGGCCGGTACTGTGCGGCACAGAGCTGTGGATTGATAGTGATTCCTAATGATCCCCTTGGGTAGATCAATACCAATAATTCCCTTTCCTGCCCATCCTCGTTATTGGCAATAGAGCACCAAGAGGAGAAAGCCAAAACTGCAGTGTGAAGTGACACGAGTGAGGAGTTCAACATAACACACACACACACACACACACTCACACTCACTAATTTGTTGACATATATGTTATATACTGTTTATAAACTACTACTTGGTGTATCGCTGCAAAAAATTGCTTACTTAGAGTTTTTGTCTTGCTTCTAGTCACTATTTTGTATTATTAATATGGTATATGTGTATAATATTATATGTGTGTGTTTAATATGTATAATATTGAGACAGTATTATGAATATTTGAAATGCTTGACAAATCAGATCTAATAATACTGTCTCATATCTGGGAGAAAAACATTTTAGTTAGTTTATTGTGAGAGTTGTTAATCTATTAAACAGTTCAAATGATGTGGTAAATACAGTGCTCAGCATAACTGAGTGCACCCCATTTTGAAAATGAATATTTTTATCTATTTCTTAATGAATACAGGCAATGTATTTTGGTGCATTTAAACAAAACAGATTTATTAAACAGATATATTTGCTAAAATAATATTTTAGTCACCAAACATATTTGAAAATTGAAAGATAATACAAATAAATTCAAGCAAAATATTGCACAAAAAAATTACAACCTACAAAATTTTACCATTTTTTTGCTTCACTTGATTTTTCCTCTCTATAAATTTGTATTTAATATTTTTCTATAACATATAAATTTGAGTGTACCAGTGTTTGGACCGTTATCGTACGTTATTTTGTTAGATAAGCTCCAGATTTGGCTTCAGTACTGACTAATCTAAAGTATACGCACAAATATAATATTGTACAAATATAGCTTCCTATTTAAAATATGAGTTTAAAAGATAGATTTATGAGGGGAGTAGAGTACTTATTTATGCTGAATATTTATGAAGAAACTTGTGTTTCTAGTACAAACAACTACAAATATCTACAAAAACGAGCATTTTCTAAACAAGCAAGTTCTTAAAGCATCCATAAATGAGATTAAATGAAAATAATAGAAAGTCAATTTTCTTTAATACATTTTCAGTGAACATCAGGTCAAAACACACATAGGGCTCTATTTTAACGATCCAGGCGCAAAGTCTAAAGCGCAAAAGCGCAAGGGCGTATCCGAATCCACTATTGTTATTTTAAGGATGGAAAAATACGGTTTGCGCCACAGTGCATGGTCTAACAGGGTTGTGCTTATTCTCTTGATGAGTTATGGGTGTGTTTTGAGAATAAACCAATCAGAGTCTCATTGCTCATTCCCTTTAGGAGTCAGTTGTGTTGTCCTGTGGCGCATTTGCTATTTACATGGCGGACTTTATAAGTGGAAGAAGTGAACGCTTCTATAGGGATAAAACAGTTAGAGCATCTGCAGCACGAGGATAAAGAACGAGCCTCCTCCAATCTCTTTACTTTAATCTCCTCTCAAGCCTCTTTACTTTCTCTTTCTCTCTTTAGTGGATAAGAAACAACGTGGATTTCGTTGTACACTCCACTGAAGACATCATTAGCCTACATAATTTGCAAAAATTTGTTTCAAAACTATTTCTAAATTAAGCTTTAATTTCCAGCAGTAGTGGTCTTGTAGTAATGATCATTGTAGTTGTAGTGGTAATAGTAATAATTCTTGTAGTAACAGTAGTAGTAGTAGAAGTTGTTGTAGTAGTGGCCGTTGTAGTAGTACTGGTAGTAGTAAAAATTGCTGTAGTAATCGTAGTGGTAGAAGTAGTTTTTGTTGTTGTAGTGGTTATTGTAGTAGTAGTGGTAGTGGTAATAAATGCTGTAGTAGTAGTCATTGTGGTAACAGTAGTAGTAGTAGTTGGAGTTGTTTTGTAGTAATAGTCATTGTAGGTGTAGTGGTAGTAGTAATATTTGCTGTAGTAACAGTAGTAGTAGTAGTAGTAGAAGTTGTTGTGGTAGTGGTCATTGTAGTAGTAGTGGTGGTAGTAGTAATAATTGCTGTAGTAGTAGTCGTTGTAGTAATGGTCGTTGTAGTTGTAGTGGTAGTAGTAATATTTGCTGTAGTAACAGTAGTGATAGTAGTAGTAGTGGGAGTAGTAATAATTCTTGTATTAACAGTAGTAGTAATAGTTGTTGTTGTTGTTGTAGCAATTGTCGTTGTATTAGTAGTGGTAGTAGTAAAAATTTTTGTAGTAACAGTAGTGGTAGTTGTAGTAGTAGTGGTAGTAGTAAAAATTGCTGTAGTAACGGTAGTGGTAGTAATAGTTGTTGTTGTAGTAATGGTCGTCGTAGAAGTAGTAGTGATAGTAATAATAATTATTGTAGTAACAGTAGTAGTAGAAGTTGTTGTAGTAGTGGTCATTGTAGTAGTAGTGGTAGTAGTAATAATTGCTGTAGTAGTAGTCGTTGTAGTAACAGTAGTAGTAGTAGTAGGAGTTGTTTTGTAGTAATGGTCATTGTAGTTGTAGTGGTAGTAGTAATATTTGCTCTAGTAACAGTAGTGATAGTAGTAGTAGTTGCTGTTGTAATGGTTGTTGTAGTAGCAGTGGGAGTAGTAATAATTCTTGTAGTAACAGTAGTAGTAGTAGTAGTAGTTGTTGGTGTAGCAATTGTCATTTATTAGTAGTGGTAGTAGTAAAAAAATTTGTAGTAACAGAAGTGGTAGTTGTTGTAGTAGTGGTTGTTGTAGTAGTAGTAAAAATTGCTGTAGTAACGGTAGTGGTGGTAATAGTTGTTGTTGTAGTAATGGTTATTGTAGAAGTAGTAGTGATAGTAATAATAATTCTTGAAGTAACAGTAGTAGAACTAGTAGTAGTTGTTGTAGTAGTGGATGTTGTAGTAGTAAAAATTGCTGTAGTAACAGTAGTGGTAGTAGTTTTTTTGTAGTAATGGTTGTAGTAGTAGTAGTAATTCTTGTAGTAACAGTAGTAGTACAAGTAGTAGTTGCTGTAGTAGTGGTCGTTTTAGTAGTAGTAATAGTACTAATAATACTAGTAGTAACAGTAGTAGTAGTAGTAGTTGTTGTTGTTGTTGTAGTAGTAGTACAGTACAGTAGTTTTGCTTTTTCAACCTCTGAGCTTTGTTTTTCCCTCTCAATTTTTTTGTGTTTTAATGTAATGTGTGTAAGAATTATAATAACAATTGTACAAATGAATAAGTTAAAGCGATTGTGTGGAACCCAGCACTGTTTACATTGATGTTGCTATTCTAACTCAGTGCATAACTAAAGAAATAAGCTGTTTGTTCAAACTACTTATTTAAAATGAGCTGAAGCTAATCAATTCTTGAGTTTTTTGGGGGGGAACTTAATAGTTGTGTGTTTAATCCACTTCAATTTGTTGAAACTAATAAGCTAACTTAATTCCTTGCCCCAACACAAATCATTTGAGTGGAACCCAGCATTTTTTACAGTGTTACGAACGTGAGCGATGCTATTTATTAGCTCCTTCATAAAGCAAGAAGCAGTTTTTTAATCTCAGAACCAATGAGAGATGCATTGTGGGATGTGTTTTGGTATGGATTAGAGCGAATGTGTGTATGATTTGTAGATACGTTCTAATAAAGTGTGTTCTATGAGTGGTCATGCGTTCGCCTATGTGTGTGTTTAGCCGAGCACGAGGGAAGCGAAGCATGAATCCCAGAGGACCTCTGATCTGCGTGTGTGTGTGTGTGTGTTTGTGCATCACAGCCATAAAGCATCAAATCACTCTCTCTCTCTCTCTATCGCTCTCTCTCACACACACACATATCCCCATCCCCCTGGGTTCGTGCAGCCGATTACTAGCACCAAACACATCCATACACTTTAGGCTAGCTGTCAGAGAGCGTCCTCATTACCCTGGAGTCCGGTCCGGCGCTACATTGAAACCTCCTCAACGAACAGCGCAGAGAAACACACGACGTCTCAGCTTTAACCCAATCACTCACTTCGGTTCTGAAATCAAATTACAGCTTGATAGATAAATCAATGAAATCAATGAGGTATTTGTAGCACGACAGGATACTCATTGATTATTCAGACGCCACTCAACTGGGCTGTCCGGCTGATAGGAAACATGATCATTAGGTTGGACAGTTTGTATAGGTTAATTTCTGCAGACAATTGGTTAAGTTCAGGGAAATGTGTCGTAGGAATGAATTAGTCAAGAGTTCTGATGCAAGTTTATGACAATTACAGAGTTTATATACATGTCTCTGCTTTATTTTAGTGTTTATAAACTACACTTTCACTCAGAAATAGCTTGTATAATTCACACTTACAAAGAAAAACACATTGGGTCAAATTATGCTGTTTTTTTAAGGAGAATGACTGGTTCTCGAATCTGATTGGCTTATAGCCGTGTGATATTCTGCAATATCAGAACTCGTACAGCCTCTTTCGCTTGTGTATTACTCCGCCCACACAAGTGGCAAGCAGAGGACTACAGTTTGACAAATACTGCAGCTGTTGGGCAACATAATGTGCTTTGAGCCATTTTAGGCAAAAATGTAGTTGTTTAGATTGCAACTATGCAGTTCATTTATAAGGACAGGGCATCGGCATCCATCCGATTGAACAAAGCAAACATGGCTGACATTGTCCATCTATAAGATGCCCTAAGCCCTTAGAAAACTCAAACTCGTAATTTCAAACTACAGCTGATCAAATCATTTTAAATCTGGTAAGTGTCATTCCTAGTCCAGCTCTCTCTTTTGTATGTTGTAGTGCTGTATGAATGAATGTATGTATTTTGTTTTGTCCACTCTTTGTATAATCCTTAATTATTTTTTAGTCGTTTGTTTCTATTCTGTCTCCTGTTTTTAATACTGCAGATTAGTTCAGTAAAAGAAAGAAGAAATGCCCACATGTGTTTAGCGTATTTCCTTATCGCAAACACAACAGTAATCTGGTAGTGTTTGCTATGCTTTGGCTTTTTCAATTAATTATTGTGATCTCCCGATTGTAACCAAGAAATACTGTCAAATCTCTGAAGACTGATGGCATTTCATGCCGTTCAGCTTTATAATCTTAAAATGCGAGCAAAATCACCTGTTTTGTCATAATTTTAGACATTAATCTAGAGAATCATTCAAATACTAGCACTAAAGTGACGTTTGTGAAGTAGCAACAGTTTCTGCTGTTCTGACGTCAACTGCAGATGTGAATGAATGGTGGAAGAAAGTAGATCCTCATACAAAAGGATTTTGAGACACTCCGTGTTTGACTTTCCTTTTTTTTATAACCGATTATGCTGTCGAACTGTTGTATAAACCCAATATCACACTGGTAGTAGTGTGATATGGCTGTAAATCGTCACTGGTGGGACGATGCACACCTCCCACCAGTGCCAATATACAACCATATCGCACTGCTACTCGTGTGATATTGCTCATATTCACAGTTGAAGTCCAAATTATTGTCCCTCCTGTGAAATTGTATTTTATATTTTATTCTCTTTTTCAAATATTATTATTATCGACAAAACAGATTACTAAAGAATGTTAAATAATGAACAAAATTAATTCTGCTACAGTCTGTTACTAGCTTCGCATATATCTGCATATGTATATTATAAATTATAATATTTTAAAATATTTAAATGAAGAAATAAAGAATTTATTGTATAGTTTTTACTAAATTTATGTTTATATTTTATTCTCTTTTTCAAATATTATTATTATCGACAAAACAGATTACTAATAATGAACAAAATTAATTCTGCTACAGTCTGTTACTAGCTTTGCATATATCTGCATATGTATATTATAAATTATAATCTTTTAAAACATTTAAATGAAGAAAGAAAGAAAGAAAGAAAGAAAGAAAGAAAGAAAGAAAGAAAGAAAGAAAGAAAGAAAGAAAGAAAGAAAGAAAGAAAGAAAGAAAGAAGAAAGAAAGAAAGAAAGAAAGAAAGAAAGAAAGAAAGAAAGAAAGAAAGAAAGAAAGATTCATAATTTTTTTTTTCGAAAAATACGCTGTATTTTTGTTCAGCAACAGTGTTATTATTTATTGTATAGTTTACAATTACTGACACATTTTAATATTGATACATTTAAAACTGATCAAAACATTGATAATCTCTAAACAATCTTAGTTTTATAATTAATTTCTCACTCATTTATGGAATAAATATTTGCTTGCTTTTCTTAAGTGCAACCAAAAAAAATGTGAAATTTATCAAATCAGCAAAGTAGTGTTACAATTGTCATGTTACTATAAACCTATATATGTATATATATAAACCTATATATATAAACCTATATATATATATATATATATATATATATATATATATATATATATATATATATAAATGTGTGTGTGTGTGTGTGTGTGTGTGTGTGTGTGTGTGTGTGTGTGTGTGTGTGTGTGTGTGTATTTATTTATATATAAATATATACACATAAACACACACTGTAAAACCCAACAGTCTCAACTTTATCAAATGAAGTGAGTGTAGTTAACTCAAAATTGACAAAGTTAATTCTACTCATTTGAAAAGTGTTTTGAACTCAGTGTTGAAGGTAGTGAGTTAATTAAATACCTCTTTACTTCAACTTAACTTGAGTAAGTTCACAGTACTTATATAGATTAGTTTAACTCAAATGGTTCGTAGTTTTAGCTGTGCTCAAATTGCTTCGTTTACTCAAATAGATTAAATTCACAGTATTCACAGTACAAAAAATATGTATAACCTTTAGTTTTTATGAGGTGGGTTGTTGGTCCAACACTCAACCCCCAACCTGGAGGACCAGGACATACACTCATACACTAAGGACAATTTAGCTTACCTAATTCACCTATACCGCATGTGTTTAGACAGTGGGAAAAACTGGAGCAGCCGGAGGAAACCAACGCTAACACGGAGAGAACATGCAAACTCCACACAGATATGCCAACTTACCGGGGCTCAAACCAGCGACCTTCTTGCTGTGAGGTGACAACGCTACCCACTGAGCCACCGTGTTGGCCAATATATATAGATATCTATATCTATATATTTATATAGATATCTATATATATCTATATATATATAGATATATATTGGCCAACACGGTGGCTCAGTGGGTAGCGTTGTCACCTCACAGCAAGAAAGTCGCTGGTTTGGTATATATATATATATACCAAAAAAAAAAAAATAATAATAATGAAATAAATAAACAAAATTACTTTGATAGCACAAATATCTAACTTTTGCCTAAATCTTGCCTTTAAACCTAAATTGATCTTCATCAAATTTTTTTTCACTGTCAAATTTCCAAGTTGGTGTAATGAAATAAGTGAGCGGCATCCTAAAAAGCTGACAGATATCAAGTCGGCGTTGGACACCTCTAATCAATACAGAGTGGGACAAGTGAATTGAGCTGATGAAAAAGGAATAAAATAAAAGAGGAGAAAATGAAGTTTGGAGAGACGGGGGAGCAATCCAGCTGCCAGACGCTTTGCTCAGGTGAGTTGGTCAATAGTAGCAGAGAGAGACACTCGTGCAATATGGTAGCAGCCTCTCCAGCCTGTCAGGGGCGGACGGACGGCTGATATTTGTGACACACTTGGCTGTGTTAACGCCGAGACCCACAGGAGAGCGGCCCACCGTGCCTCCGTCTCTCTCAGCTTCATAAAACCACCGCCTCTTCCTCAACATCAATCAATGTGTGGCTCAACAGTACAAAGCCATTAACACACACACACACACACACACACACACACACACACACACACACACACACACACACACACACACACACACACACCATCTCTCTCTTACCACACTATGAGATGCAAGGTTTTAGGGACTTCTGTGTCCCCAAGGAGGTTCATTGTAGATTTTTTTTTCCATGCCGAGTTATTGCCAGAGTCTTGAGAGGTGTGAGATGTGTGTGTGTGTTTTATAGATGAGAGTCGAAATGGTTTTAGGAGCCGCTACTGGAGGAAATCACTGTGTCTAGTTATTGCCATGTAAAACAAACTATAATATACTGAGTAGAAGAGTTCATTCACAGAATAGCTGTCAAATGTCTGCTAAAAAAAAACAGGAGTGTAGATAAGAAAGAAAATGAGGGGAGATGAAGACAAGGATACAAGAATGACGGGGACATGACAAATGACTGAAAGAGGAGAATATGGTGTCTGCATATATATACATATATATATATATATATATATATAAATATTTTCCAAATGATGTTTAACAGAGCAAGGAAATTCTCACAGTATGTCTGATAATATTTTTTCTTCTGGAGAAAGTCTTATTTGTTTTATTTCGGCTGGAATAAACACAGTTTTTAATGAAAAAAAAAAACATTTTAAGGTCAAAATTGTTAGCCCCTTTCAGCTATATTTCTTTGTCGATAGTCTACCAAATAAACCATCATTATACAATAACTTGTCTATTACCCTAACCTGCCTAGTTAACCTAATTAAACTGGTTAAGCCTTTAAATGTCACTTTAAGCTGTATAGAAGTGTCTTGAAAAATATCCAGTCAAATATTATTTACTGTCATCATGGCAAAGATAAAATAAATCAGTTATTAGAAATGAGTAAATAAAACTATTATGTTTAGAAATGTGTTGAAAAAAATCTTCTCTCCGTTAAACAGAAATTGGGGGAAAAAATAAACAAGGGGGCTAATAAATTCTGATTTCAACTATATATATATATATATTGTTAAACACTGTGTTTTAAAATGTTCACATGTTCTTGTTTCATACATTGGTTAAGTTTAAATTATTAGGATAATTTATTTCTATTATTTTATTTTGATATTTTATTGTAGTTTTATATTTGTCCTCCCTTTTCAAGCTTTGGCAATATTGTATCATTTACAGATGTGCCAACAAAGCAATTGAATCTAACTGAATTAATCTATTACAAATGAATCATTGTAAATATACTGATTATTTTTATTATTTATTATTTCTGTTTTATCCATAAATGTTGATTGTTAATTGTACAATTTATTTAGATTTGTTACTATTATTAATTTAATTTGTGTTTTTTTTATTTAATTATTATAGATTTATTTTTACTACTACTATTTACTGCGTTTACTGTTTTTTTTAAATCCATATGTATGTTCTTTTTAATGTAAACCTTATAAATGCTTTGACAATACATTTGTAACATTTGTCATGCCAATTAAGCAATTATTGTAATTGAATTGAATTGAGAGAGAGAATGAGAATGAATGAGAAGCAGGGAATCTTGTTTCCTTGTGTGATGGTCTGATTTGGAAAGCTTATAACTGATTTATTTTATCTTTGCCATGATGACAGTAAATAATACTTGACTAGATATTTTTCAAGACACTTCTATACAGCTTAAAGTGACATTTAAAGGCTTAACTAGGGTAATTAGGTTAACTAGGCAGGTTAGGGCAATTAGGCAAGTTATTGTTTAACGATGGTTTATTCTGTAGACAATCGAAAAATATATAGCTTAAAGGGGCTAATAATTTTGACCTTAAAATGTTTTTTAAAAAGTAAAAAATGCTTTTATTCTAGCGGAAATAAACAAATAAGAGTTTCTCCAGAAGTAAAAATATTATCAGACATACTGTGAAAATTTCCTCTGTTAAACATCATGGAAAAAATTCAAAGGGGGGGACTTCAACTGTGCCTTTTTATATATATATATATATATATATATATATATATATATATATATATATATATATATATATATATATATATATATATATATATATATATATATATAAATAATGGAGAGATTAGAGTTCAAAATGTTACTTAATATAAATGTTAACTGAACTGACATTTTACAAAACATCTAATATTTGTTAAGCTTAAGATGATGACACCTCCAAGTAAATTAAAAATATTTTATAAACATGATACTGACATATTTAAAAGAAAACTATAGTCCAAAAGATGTCATTTAAGTGAAAACTTTCCAAAAAAAAAAATGTCAATGACACTAAAACAAAACAGATCCAATAAAGTTGAATACGAACACATTACTAACATACCAATAAAAAGTGATTGCTGCTTTAAAATGCTAAAAGGTGTGACTGACACAAATGGAGAAGCAAGAAACAGCGATGGGAGAGCGGTGGATCAGTTTCCCATGAGCTCAGCGAGCAGCGCCGCCCCGCGCAACAGCTAAACGGCAGCGTTTAATTCATTACATCGTTATGTCATCTCATACTAATCTGCACAGTGCCTTCCACTGCTTTGACATGCAAATGAGGCTGAAAAAAGCGCCACGCGCTTCAGGGAGGGGCGAAGCGTGCGTGCGTTTGTTTGGAGAGCGACAGGAGAAAGAGGAGGGGGGGGGGGTCAGAAATAATCATGTCTTGTCAGTGGCATGAAAATACAGCCTGAAGCTCACGCTGCCATTTCCGCTCTTTCCCAGGTCGTATCTTTCAATCAACTCACAAAAAAATTAATAAATAAAAAATCCAGACTCCCTATAGAGCAAAAGTAAACACCCACTCACTCGGAGCACGCGCCTCTCATTTGCATATTCACAAAAAGGCCTGCCCCAACAGGCAAACCCCTCCTCCGTAGTAGCCGGATAAACTAACGAAGGAATTGGGACCAGAAAACACACACGTAAACACAAAAATCACCCCGTGTCACTTTCAGAGCTACGCCTCCCTGATTTTTTTTCTTGTTTTGTTCTCCCCTGCCCTCTCTCTCTCTCTATTCTCTCATCATCAGGTACCCGAGCCGGCCATGATAAACCAGAAGCGTGAACCAATCAATCAGCAGCATCGTAATCAGCAGTGCAGAGACAGGGAGAGAGAAAGAGAGAGAGAGAGGGAAAAAAAAAACTTACCCAGAGTTCCTCGGGTCGAGTCTCTCCTCAGCAATCTCTTCAACCCAAAATAAAAAATAATCAAATATAACAAAAATAAAGATTTCTAGCTCATGCCCTGAACTCTGGATGTCTTTGTTTTTTTGTCACTGCATCATGAACACGTCTTTCTGAATTCTGTCTGTCCTGCTTTCTTTCTGTGGGTACAAACACACTGTTGAAGTGGAGATATGTATTAAAACAGCACTGTGGTAGATATAAAATGCTGGCGACTACTGTATCCTGCAGATCTGTTGGCCTGTGTGTGTGTATGTATGTGTGTGTGTGTGTGAGGTGGAAGGGAGGAGAAAAAGCAAGGGAGGGTCAAAGCTAAATGTTCTACAAAGAACTGGGGGACTGTGAGGACTTTTTTTCCTCTTTCTCTCTCTCTCTCTCTTTTTCAGACATCTCTCGCTCCCTCCCTCTCGGGCTCCTTTCCTTCCTACGTTCATCCCCTGCCTCCCAATTCTCCCTCTCTCTCTCTTTTTTTTCCTATCTCAACCTCTCTCTTTTTTTCCCCTTTCCTCCGGCTCGCAGACATTCCCTCCCCACACTCCAGCATCCTTTAAGGGGGTTTGCTTGTTTCTGAAAGCAGAAAGCGTAACAGTACCTAGCAGCCATGTACATTTTTTGCCTTGGGGCTCTGCTAGCTGGGAAGCCATGCGCTATCATCACTTTTTAAAGACACAACCAGAGACGGGAAAAAGAGAGACAGAAGAAGAAAAAAAGCACAGTTGTAGATCTGAATTTAGCATAGGATTAGAGCAAAAGCCCAAATCCTAAACCATCTCAGCCCAGGCTTACCTTCATTTTCTTTTACAAGACTCCAGAACATTAAACCCTCCTTTTGGTATCATAGACTTGGGGAAAAAAAAAAAAAAGCGGCAACCTTCAATTCACAAAATCAGCTTTGAGAAATGGATTTCGTTGATTAGATGATCCAAATGTCAAGTCTGGAGTAACGAAATCAGGGGATTTATCAGAGCTTGCTTTATTTTCCGGGATTCCACTCAGTTGTCATACAGTACATCGTTATTTTAGTTACAAGAGTTCACACTTACCTGATGATTGATTGTAAAGCATGTTTAGCATGTGTCCCGAGAGAGAGTACTGAGCTCATAAGATCCTCGAGCCCTGGGCTCCCTCCCATTTGCAGGGCAAGAGGGGAGTTTGAGCTCAGGTAGATCTCGAGAACTCCCCTGCTGTAGTAGCTAATGAACAGATAGTGATTGCTCTTAAGAGATAACTATTTACTAGGAGCATGTCTATGGTGCCGATGTGGATTAGTCAAATAACTTAAGTTCCATATAAATCCAGAAAAACAAACAAAAAGCGCTCAGGGGTATCTAATAATTTACTCAATAAACTATTTTTTAACGCCTAACTCCACCCCAACCCTAAACCCAACCGTCACAGTACTGTAAAAATATTCATTATTGTTAAACAGTGTCATATAAAATGCTGCTATTTTAATGTGCATATCGCACTTCCGGCCCGCCGTGTATCCAATCTAGACTTTATCCTAGCAGCTCCAGCTCTAGCAATGAAGAAATGATTACTGTTCACCAATGGAATAAGCAGCTGCACGTTCATATCTTCTTCAATGTGCATTCGCATTGAAGGTTTTGCACTTGAGCACCTCCAAGAGTTGTTTACTGTAACTTCAGCAGCTCCATACATGTGAACAAAACTGCCAATCCTATTGGTGAGCATAAGGTGTTTCTTTAAAAATGACGCTTTTACGCCTGGCGTTTTGCTGCCCTTTATTTAGTTATGAGGCGTTAAAAGATGACGGGAAACGATGACGGCTTTCACACATAGATGTTTGTTCATAACCTAGTGTGTTTGCCCCCTTACCTCAATTTATTTGGGGTAAAGTGCATTTTATGTCGAATGCAAAAGTGAAAGCATGCTGTCTAGCTGAATTCTTACAAAAATATATCTCAACTTCTGATATTCATTCATTCATTCATTCATTTTCCTTCAGCTTAGTCCCTTATTAATCAGGGGTTACCACATCGGAATGAACCACCAACTATTCTGGCATATGTTTTACACAGCGGATGCCCTTCCAGCTGCAACCCAGTACTGGGAAACACCCATAAACTCTCACATTCCTCGCCAGGACTTGATACACAGCAGTTGACCACAGTGACGGGGTTCGAGTCCGGCGAAGAACGGTTCCAGAAAGCCGGTAAGACAAAAACAGAAGCCAAAAAATGAAATAAACAAGTAAATAACAGGGTGAGAATGTGGTCAAAATCAGGAAAGGACTTTTCTTTTTCTGGATTGCTTTGTAAAACTGTCGGTTGGGTTTAGGGAAGAGGGTGGTTTGGGTCAATCGGTGCTTCTGAAAACACTATCGAGGGTGGGTGAGTAGATCAGTCAATCAGACAGTCGACTGCAGCCTCTGGTAGATTTACGTGAGAACATCAGCCGCAAATGGCACTCAGGAGAGAAATTTGAGACCTGAAAAAGCGTACACAGCGGCCTCTGGTGGATTCGCAAAAACTGCAAAAAACGTAGCTCCTGGGGCATATTTGCCGCTCTCCAGAAATGTATATAGCGGTATGTTTTCAGAATGAGCCTGGGTCGTTTTTACCATGTGTACAAGCAAATTGTCAAGTAAGTTCTCTATTTCCACCTGGGGATACTCATCCCGAGGCCCTCAGACTATGCAGCGCCACTGATTCCATTCAAGACCAGCAACGAGATGATCCCAAGGTTTCTATATCCTAGACCAGGTCGTATTCTGAGCAGCTGCTGTGGTGGTCATAAGGGAGTGGAGAGCATGAGACTGATTCCTGTGACGTTCCAGGGACATACGAGTCTTCCCTGAGGTCCAGCTTCCAGCCTCCGCTGCCTAGACTGCAGCTTTGCACAAGATGGTTGGCCAGAGAAATGGTCGTGCCCAACTGAGCCTGGCTCTCTCAAGGTTTTTTAATTCTTCACTTTCGCCAATTGGTGAAGTTTTTTCCACACCACTGGTTTGCATGGTTCGGGATCTTTAGAGCTGCGCATCGATGGATTTGCTCTTCAGTGTTTGGACTCTCAGCAGTGAATATTAAACCACATGAACTAAACTAAACTAAAACTGAAAACTCCACTGTTTCAATTTACTATGATCTTTTATGTGAAGCTGCTTTGATTTAATCTACATTGTAAAAGCGCTATACAAATTAAGGGGAGTTAAATTGAATTAAAAATGCTATTTAATAAACCTGACGAAATGTACTCGTGAGAACACAAGACTTCTGTCATTTTTACAATCAACATTCGCGCTTAAAATCCACTCCACGTGCCTCTTCAGTGTGAACAAGACTGATGCTTAATTCTCAGTCCAACTCTCCGGCAAAATCAGGTGAGTCAAAAAACAGAGTAAGAAGCCGGTGCTGCGCAAATGAATGTGTGTTTTGGGGTCACTGGAGCACATGAGAAGAGGCAAGCTGGGTGGATAACAAGAAGGAGCGCAGAGACTGAGCAGGGCACGCTGCTCCTCATCCACACATGATCTTTGTCCTGGTTAAGTAGGAGTGCGTTACGAGAAGGAAAACACAGGCAGAATCAAACACGGCTCAGCCTCTGCGGGGCCCGTGAAGCCCGGTCTCCTGCTGATATTAGGGAGCGGCGCTAACAAGGAGGGAGGGGAGCTGAGGGGGGTCTGTTGGCTCCTTTGAGTCCCGCGCTGTTGTTTTATTAATCTAGTTTATATTTCTGCCGCTGCCTGGCTCATCCAGGGGTCTCCGCCAGACTGACCCACACATACACACATCCGGTGGAGATTCTCTGAGTTGGGTGAGCGTCTGGCTCCACCTGCGGAGCGCATGTACTCCCTATTGTGCCCAGAGGAGACAAACAACAATGGTAACCCCTTAAATCCCTCCATCTCTTGCCTCTAAAAGCCAGCTCCCACTGGTTTATCATATATGGTAGAGCAATATACTCGTAATACACTCGTAATGATCCACGAACTACAAGGATTACTGTAATTACACGGTAAAAAAAAAAGTTAAGGTAACTTGGTGTCAGTCGCTAGTTCAAGCCCCGGCTTGGTCAATTGGCATTTCTGTGTGGAATTTGCATGTTCTCCCCGTGTTGGCATGGGTTTCCTCCGTGTGCTCGGGTTTCCTCCATCACAAGTCCAAAGACATGCACTATAGGTGAATCGGATGAACTTAATTGTCCGTAGTGTATGTGTACATGCCCTGGTCCTTAAGGTTGAGGGTTGACGACCCACCTCGTAAAAATTAGATGTTACGAAACACCCACATGGTGCGGCTAAATATCAAGTTCAATATAAGTGGCCCTCAGAGTTCGTAAGTAAATTAGGGCGCACTCCCATTGGGTACAGTTGCCTTGAACCGTGCTAAAGTGCGATTGTCCGCCATTCCCCTCGGCCTGCACTCACATTGCATTTTTACCTACCAGGCCTGAGCACGCTTACATCATCGATGATGCGACTGTTCAATTTAACAGTAAGAGAAGTGCTCTCGCTTAGCACAGTGGAGATTGTTTTAGTTATATCGTTTTTGTATTATTTTTAGTCGTTTTGGATGCAGTGACACACAGTCAAATACTTTGCCGAACAGATCCACCACTTTTGATGCTCATAAATGATCATAAATATCATTAATATCATATCGATGATTATCATGTCATCATGCTGCAGGTATTAGGAGGCTTTCTGAAGGTGCAGCTGTCGTGCAGTGAGGGGTTTGCGTCTTTAATAAAGTACGACAATTTGCGGTTATTAAAAAGTAAGAATGATTAATAAATCCATATCAAACAGTCCCCTAAAAATCGCGTCTTCAGTGAGAAACTTGACCTCTTCTCAACAAAGAAAACCAATCAAAAATATTTAAATGTTTTAAGGTTAAAGTGCTAAAAAAATAAATTCAGTACTGACTTATCTATCTCCATTGCTCTTTGAGCATCCTGATCATGATCCAATCCTATAATAAAGGCAAAACACCAAAAAATCATATTTTAATAACTTTTGAAAAACTGAAAGTGGTAAAACCACATAATGTAAACAATGAGAAGCTTGACCTCTTCCCAACAAGGAAAACCAGCAACAATCAAGAATGCTTGATAATATGCTGTCATGGCGTTGCAATCATGAAATGTTGTCATAATAGACGTCAATAGGGCAAAAACAGCCCTGAACATAATGAAAGAGTAGTCAATTTGAACAGTACACAAGGAATAGTAAGTGCTGAAATATTTGTGGTACAGTATATGACAAAATGTCAGTATAATAGCAGAATGTTATTATGCATTAGCGTGGACAATAATAGTTGCAAACTGGCCTTAATGCGATCGGATTTTACTATAAAACAGTGCGGTATTCGCTCACTTAAAAGTGAACACGGCACAGAAATCTTGCATATCGCATCACGGCTCAGGAAGCAAAACAGTCAGGTCAGTTGAACGTCATCAGACGGCAAATACCAGCAAAACGTCTCGGGGGCAAAAAGGAGAGTGTGTCGTTTTTATTTGTGTGTGTGTGCACATCTAACATGCATGTGTATTACCGCACAAATATAGGTAAGCCACGGGTCTGGGTGTTGGGTGGGGGTGGTCATGCTTCCCTGCGTGTCATGTATATAAGGAAAAGGATCCATCTTCCTGAAATACAATTTCACAGAATGTGACAGAGACCGAGACCTCCAATTGAACGCAGACAGAGAGAAAGAGAGAGAGGGAACATTGCGTGTGGACAAATGAAAGATATAGATGGAGAGAAAAACAGAGAGCTAACAAAGCCTAAAGCGACGTAATGTGCCGCAGCACTTTGCCAGCTCCATCCAGCCACATTACAAATCGAACATTTGATGTAGTAAAATAGTACATTTCCTATAAAACTTAAGTGATGTGATTGGCGCTTTTCTATTCCATGCATGGCCGGGGCACATCCAGAGAGCACGTAGCCTTCAAGGACTTCATCAGCGTGATAAAAGACACAGGGTCAATCTACAGCCATCGCCCAATTTAATGCCGTCCTCGCCATGCACAGTATTTTACAGCTCGGAATCATTTTAGACCACCTTAAAGACCGATACACAATACGTATAGTGTAAATGTGGGTAAATATATGCAGCAGTGATCTTAAAGACTTGTAAATTAATTCTTCAAAATATATACAGTTGAAGTCAGAATTATTAGCCCACCTGTTTATTTTTTCCTCAATTTCTGTTCAACGGAGAGATTTTTTTTCAACACATTTCTAAAAACTGATTTATTTTATCTTTGTCATGATGACAGTAAATATTATTTGACTAGATATTTTTCAAGACACTTCTATACAGCTTAAAGTGACATTTAAAGGCTTAACTAGGTTAATTAGGTTAACTAGGCAGGTAAGGGTAATTAGGCAAGTTATTGTATAACGATGGTTTGTTCTGTAGACTATCGAAAAAATATATAGCTTAATAATTTTGACCTTAAAATGGTTTAAAAAATTTAAAACTGCTTTTATTCTAGCCAAAATAAAACAAATAAGACTTTCTCCAGAAGAAAAAATATTATCAGAAATACTGTGAAAATTTCCTTGCTCTGTTAAACATCATTTGGGAAATATAAAAAATATATATATAAATAAATAAAAAAAAAAAAAAAAAAAATCAAAGGGGGGCTAATAATTCTGACTTCAACTGTGTGTGTGTGTGTGTGTGTGTGTGTGTGTGTGTGTGTGTGTGTGTGTATATATATATATATATATATATATATATGAATATTTTTGTTGTTGTTGATGTAACATCGTGCCTTCACTTCGATTTAGTTATTTTAAAACACCTAAAATAATAAAAAAAAAACCTTGATCAATACATCCTTCAAATCCTTGCGCCTTTGTATCAATTTTGTCAATTTTGTTAATTTCGTAATTGAATTATCTATTTTGAATTCCATTAAAATATTTTGACAATTTTGCATACAATTAATTTCAAATTTAAATAATTGCAGTTAATAATACACTACTTGACAAAAGTCTTGTCGTCTATCCAAGTTTTAGGAACAACAAATAATAACTTGACTTCTAGTTGATCATTTGGTATCAGAAGTGGCTTACATGAAAGGCAAAGGCCTCTAGATTACGCTTATTATACCAAAATAAAAGATGATCATGCCTTGATTTTTAGTTATTTAATTAGGACAGTAAGGTCTGACTTAGACAAAAGTCTTAGTTTTAGTACAATATACAATATAAAGTCATGGTGCAGTGGAAAAAGAATGAATATTTTGTATGACTCCTATGAGCTTGGAGGACTGCATCCATACATCTCTGCAATGACTCAAATACCTTATTAATAAAGTCATCTGGAATGGTAAAGAAAGCGTCAAGATTCATCAAGATTCTTTGGATTCATTTTCAATGCCTCCTCCTTTAACTTACCCCAGACATGCTCAATAATGTTCATGTCTGGTGACTGGGCTGGCCAATCCTGAAGCACCTTGACCTTCTTTGCTTTCAGGAACTTTGATGTGGAGGCTGAAGTATGAGAAGGAGCGCTATCCTGCTGAAGAATATGCCCTCTCCTGTGGTTTGTAATATATTGGGAAGCACAAATGTCTTGATACCTCCCATACTGAATATAACCCCAAACCATGACTTTTCATTCACCAAACTTGACAAATTTTTTTAAGAATCTTTGGTCCATGCAGGCTCCAATACGTCTTCTGCAGTATGTGTGATGATTGGGATGCAGATCAACTGATGATTCATTAGAAAAATCTACCTTCTGCCACTTTTACAAATGGTCAACCAAGTCAAGTTATTATTTGTTGATCGATGACAAGAGGTCATTTTTAGTTTAATTTAACATTTTAATATAATTGAATTTTACATTTAGAACTGTATTTCAATAACTATTAAATAATATTAACACTTTGATCAATAATTTAAAATATTTATCAATTTAAAAAAAACAAAAACTTCCATAACTTAAAATATTTAATTTTACTATTTAAACTATTACACTTTTATCAACAATTAAAACATTTTTATAATCTTTTTGCACATAAAGATTGATATATAATATAGTTTAACATACAGTTAATTTAAATGTAAAATATCACAATTCATTACATGTTTTAATGAAATTTAATTTAACATTTTATAAATAATAAAAAGTTTAATAATCTGTTTTGCATATAATAATTTTTGTATGATTTAATTTTGAATACAATCATTTTTAATATTTAAATTTTTTTTTTTTAAATCACAATTAGCTATACATTTTAGTTATGCATTTTAATTTAATTTAACATTTTAATACAATTTAGTTATACATTTATGACTGTATATTAAAAACCATTAGGTAACTTCCATAACTTAAAATATTAAATTTTTCTATTTAAAGTCTTTTGTTCTTTAAGCTTTGATAAATATTTAAAATTATTTAATCAATTTTAAAAACCAAAAACTTCCATAAATATTTAATTTGACTATTTATAATATTGTTTAATAATTAAAATAATTAAATAATCAATTTACATATAATAATTTTAAGTATGATATAATTTACATACAAATAATTAATGTTTAAAAAAACACAGTTATACATTTTAATGTAATTTAATATTATATTAATACTTTACATAATTTAATAATCTATTTTGCATATAATGATTTTTAGTATAATATAATTTAACATACAAATAATTTCAATGTAAAAAAAAATAACAATTTATCACTCATTTTAATGTATTTTAATTTAACATTTAATTAATAATTAAAATAATTAATAATGTATTTTGCATATAATGTTTTAATATGATATAATTTAACACAAATATTTTAAATGTTGAAAAAAGTTTTTACATTAATTTAACATAATAATAATAATAATAATAATAATAATAATAATAATAATAAAGGGACTAAGCAGAAAAGAAAAAGAATGAATGATTTATATTAATGATTTAAATAATTTAATAATCTATTTTGCATATAATGACTTTTAGCATAATATAATTTAACATACAAATAATTTCAATGTAAAAAAATCTCAATTAATTATACATTTTAGTTGTGCATTTTAATTTAATTTAATATTTTAATACAATATAATTTTACACTTAAAATTGTATTTAAATAAAAAAATACACTTAAATTAAATATTTAATTGTATTATTTAAAGAAAACATTTTTCTTTAATTAAACAATATGTAATTAAACACTTCTCATAAGCCCCGTGCTGCAAAACTCATTAAGATAGTCTGTACTTAACGATTTACCATAAAGAACCTGTTATTCACATCTCAAATATGAACTGTTAGCACGATCTGACTCCGTCGCTAATTAATTATCTAAGAAAAGTCAGAATTAACACATCAGATATACATCGTTAAATATGTGACAGCATTAATTGCAGGTGGGAATTTATTTTTTTTACAATTACACCTGCCATATGTCTAATGATAATTAATCTCATTAACTAATTAAGCTTAATTATTTCCCCCCACTTAACTTCTGAGAGTACTTAACACAAGGAAAAAAAGATCTTAATTAGCAGCTACAATTAAGAGTAATTAAAACCCAATTAACACTCTCAGGAGAGGCAGCGATTACGCTAGATTACAGAGTGTGTGTGTGCGCATGTGTGTGTCGCAGCTTTTCCCCCATCAAGGCAAAAGCAATACCACTGGCAGCGTTTCAAACAGGAATAAGAAATCAAATTATTTCCAGCGAACAGCACAGAGCTAATGGTAAATGACAGCTGTCAAAGAGACGGCGACGATCTGCCTGAAGATGGGGAAAAAATGCCCATTGTCAAAGTTAATCACTCGAGCCTCGTGTAAAGTCAGGAGAGAGAGGGTAAAAAGGAAAGAAAAACAGGCAAAAATAAAACAGTGTCAAGTTCAAGTTGAAGGAACAAAGTACAGGAGGCTGAACAATTACACAGCGAGCACATGTGGGAGCTCAAGAGGAGGAAAGCTGACAGCTAAAAGCAGATGGAGTGAGAAAATCTGCTTCATTTAGAACAAAAACGAACAGCAGGAAAATGCATATTTGTTTAGTTTTGTTTGTGCATGCTTTTCAATTTTAAAATATGTGAAAAATATTTTGTTGCTTTGTTTTTTATTTTTTATTTTATATAAAAATATTTGTTTTGTTTTGTTACTTAAAATAATAAAAATATATATATTTTTTAAATTAATGTTTTGTGCTTAGTTTTTTATTTAAAATAGTATAATTTGTTTTGTTTGTACATGCTTTTTATTTTAACAATATAATTAAACATTTTGTTATGTTTATGTTATATTTTATGTTATGTCTTTTTTATTTTTATTATTAAATATTTGCTTGTTTCGTTTTCTGTGTGCCATTTATTTTAAAATATTATATTAAAATATTTGATTTATTTTATGTTTTGTGCTTAGTTTTTATTTAAAAACATTAAAGTTTGTTTTGTTTTGTGCATGCTTTTTATTTAAAAAATATTCTATATTGTTTGTGTGTTTGTTTTGTTTTGTGCATGCTTTTTATTTTAAAAATATTCTATATTGTTTGTGTGTTTGTTTGTTTTGTTTTGTTTAGTGCATGCTTTTTATTTAAAAATATTCTATATTGTTTGTGTGTTTGTTTGTTTTGTTTTGTTTTGTGCATGCTTTTTATTTTAAAAATATTCTATATTGTTTGTGTGTTTGTTTGTTTTGTTTTGTTTTGTGCATGCTTTTTATTTTAAAAATATTCTATATTGTTTGTGTGTTTGTTTGTTTTGTTTTGTTTTGTGCATGCTTTTTATTTTAAAAATATTCTATATTGTTTGTGTGTTTGTTTGTTTTGTTTTGTGCATGCTTTTTATTTTAAAAATATTCTATATTGTTTGTGTGTTTGTTTGTTTTGTTTTGTGCATGCTTTTTATTTTAAAAATATTCTATATTTTTGTGTGTTTGTTTGTTTTGTTTTTTTGCATGCTTTTATTTTAAAAATATTAAATTAAAATATTAGCTTTTTAGTTTTTGTGCATGCTTTTTATTTAAAAAATATTATATATAAAAAAATATATATTTTTTTTTTATTTTATAAATAATGCATTAGTAAATGCTGATCTATGATTAATAACACTGTTGGATAAAAACTTAATATATGACAATTTTAAGGCTATTTTACTCTTTAAAACAATAAAATAACTTTTACACTACTTTCCTTAAAAAGTAACCAAATAGCACATTTAGTTTTTTATTTTATTTAGTTCATGTTGGTAAATACATTAAGTAATAAAAACTAATGAAATCTTATTGTAAAGTCTGTTGTTTTGTTTTACAATTATTTTATTCATTATTTTAATATTTTATAATTTTTTATAAAGTACTTTGCAAAATCTTATGTTTATACATAACGTTTTGCCAAAGCTCACATTGTTGTAAATCCAAATACGGAGTTGCATGAGCAGGATGGGCAGTGCTTTCATGTCTATGCGTGTGTGTGTGTGTGTGTGTGTGTGTGCCGAGCGGTCATCTTGCGGCCGTTCTCACAGCACGCTTTCACACACCCCTACTATGCACATCCTGATGAAAAAATTGAGTGACAAGATTCATGGCTATCAGAGCAGCTGATGAGATGGAAGGGCAAGAGGAGGGTAAAAAAATGGGGCCCACTCTATTTCTGATTATTATTCAGAGAAGAAGCAGAACAGGGACGCTCCTGATACATCAGCAGACACAAGTAAAAATGAAAAATAAATAAGGGCCAACTGGCCATATGCAATAAACCCCCCCATCCGCCCGTACCTCAAAATATCTCGTCTCAACAACAATGAAAATGTACAAGAAGCTGAAGAGATTTTTTCTTATTTATGGTAAAAAAACATATATATTATAATACATAACAGTACTAATAAATCAATTGTAGATAAATATATTATCTTATTTATATATTAATTTAATAAATATAAATATATAATGATAAATATAATATATAACTTATAAATTTAATTATTTTATTAATTTATAAATATGCTATATTTTTTATAAATACAGTATATTCATTTATTTTAGTATTTTTATAAATGTTCTATATTGTTTACAAATATGTTTATTTATTTATTTTAGTGTTTTTATAAAGATTTTATCTATAAATATATTTATTTATTTTAGTATTTTATAAATATTTTATTTTATGTAGATAAATAAATATAATATTTTATTTATATATTAATTAATATATTATATATATATATATATATATATATATATATATATATATATATATATATTTATTTATTTTTTTTTTTTTTTTAGAAATATATATTTATTTTATTTTTTATAATTATTTTTATAAATACATTTAATTAATTATTTATATTTTATTTTAAATTTATTTATTTATTTAATTATTTTATAAATGTTTTGTTTTAGTTTATTTATACATTGATTTATTTAAATAAACATTTTATTTAGAAATATATTTATTAAAGTGTTTTTATAAATTTATTATTTTATAAATATTTGATTTTATTTAGATAAATATAATATTTTATTTATCAATTTATATATTTTTATTTACATTTTATTTTATTTAGAAATATATTTATTTATTTATTTTATAATTTTTATACATTTTTTATTTACTTTTGGAAATGTTATATGTAAATACATACACTGAAAAAATTATTCATTTGATTTACTCAGTTCTTTTAAGTTAAGTGGTTGCAAACAATTTATACCGGCTGAATTTAAACAAACAAAAAAGTTGAACATTACTAAACTTAATAAGTTTGTTTAATTTCAGCCCACATACATTTTTTTGCAACCACTTACCTTAAAAACATTTACTAAATCCAATTAATATTATTATTATTTATTTATGTCTGGCATACATATATTTTTGAAAACCTCCTGCACATGCTCATCTGTGTTTCAGAAGGAAAAAATTCTCCTCACCTCTGCCGATTTAAAGCATGTTTTATAGTCCAGTTTTTGGTCCGACTCTGAATTGCCCCACATTCCCCCCACCCCACCGCACCCCCTTTTTGTCAGTTTTCAGCAGCACTATGCACAGATTACTTCTATTGTGCTCGGCCAGCGAAAAAAAAAAAACAAAGCCAAAAAAATACATCCAGCCCTCCAGCGGGGCTCACAAAAAAGCATTTCGAAATGACTTACGGGCCACCACCAACACAAACCACAATGTCCCCGCTATTCTGCATTCAGCCTTGTCCATAACACACACCTGAGAGCGCATTGTTTAGCAGGAGAAAACTTTGGCCAGAGCTCTTAAACAACAGGAGAGATCGACATTGACGGAGATTGAACGACAGTAGTGTGAAAGAAACACGTTGAGTTCAATTCAGTAAAGCACAATAAAGAGTTTATATGTTAAAGAATAATAAAGAGGAAATATTACAAAGGGATTTATTTTTATGTGTGTGATAAAATATAAGGCCCAGCGGTTACATCAAGGACTTTATTTTGCCTGAAGATCTGCAAAAAAAAAAAAGGAAAGAAAAAAAAAGGTGGTCAAAACGCTTCATCACAGAGTAAAAACTAATATATCTGTGAGATTTAGAGTATTCAATGTTCTTTTAAGGGTAGTCCTATAACTGTAGTCCTATATATGTTTCTGAAGACCGTGAATTAAGTAGCCAGAGGTACACATGGCAGCATTTTGTCTTTAAAACGAACGCTATGGGGCGGAATGATGCCCTTCCTTTTCACCCTTATCAGCTGACTGCTTACCCTTTTTGTGGACGGCTTTCCCACTGTAACCAGTTTACCCCGTTAGCTCGCCATGTACGTCGGCAGACTTGAGACGCAGAGAGGAGTTGACCACGACGACGGGGTTCAATCCGGTAAAGAACAGTTCCAGAAAGCAGGTAAGACAAAAACAGAAGCCAAAAAATTAAATAAACAAGTAAATTACAGGGTGAGAATGTGGTAACATCAGAAAACCTGGTAAAAATCAGGAGAGGGCTTTTCTTTTTCTGGATCGCTTTTGAAAATTGTTGTCTTTCATTCAGACAGTCAAACAGTCAGTCAACAGCGACCTCTTGTGGATTTACTTAAGAACAGCAGGCGCGAATGGCACTCGAGAGAAAAATTTGAGATCTCACAAAGCGTACACAGCGACCTCTGGTGAATTTGCAAAAATTGCAAAAAAACGTACCCCCTGCGATGTAATTCGCAGCCTCCAGAAATGTATATAGAGGTACGTTTTCAGAATGAGCCTGGGTTGCTTTTTTAACACCATGTTAATATAGCAACACAAGGCCAATAAAACAAAAAGGGCGAATATAAAATATGATTTATTAAAGATGAAGTGCAGAGGTAATAGTGACCTCCATGACAGGACCGTAGTGCTATAACTTTAAAAAAATGAGCAAGTAGCATCTCCACAAACTGTAAAAAATGCTGGGTTCTACACAAATTCTTTCATGTTGTCCCAACACAAATCGATTAAGTAGCTTAATCGTTTTTACAAATTTAAGTTGATTCCACATAAAACAATTAGCTTGTCCCAACTTAATTGTGTTGTTTCAACTCATATGGCACTGCTACAAGTGTGATATTGCTTTTATACAACAGTTCGATGGTATATTCGTGTATATAATAAAGAAAATCAAACATGAGAATCTAAAAACCATTTTGTAAGAGGAACTACTTTCTTCCAAAGTTCATTTACATCTGCAGCTGATGTCAGAACAGCAGAAACTGTTGCTACTTCACAAACGTCACTTTAGTGGTAGTATTTGAATGATTCTCTGGCGTAATGTCTAAAGTGATGACAAAACAGGTGATTTTGCTCACATTTTAAGATTATAAGGCTGAACAGCATGAAATGCCATCAGTCTAGAAACCTCAAAAGTACATTATGTTGCAACATTTGTCAAACTGTAGTGAGTTTGTTGATCTTCTGGCACTCTATGTGGAGTGAAGAGGCTGTACGAGTGCTGTTATTGCAGAATACCGCACGGCTATCAGCCAATCAGATTCGAGAACCAGACAGAACTGTTTCTATAAATATATTTATTTCACCAGGTGACTTAAATATCTTAATTTGGAAAGAACTCATAATTGTATATTGACTGGGAAGAAATTATTATTATTTTTTTTTTTTTGGTGAGTCTAACTGTATTTGAGTACAAGTTAAATAATCAAATGTAAGCAATTAAAACTGCAAAGTCTTCATTGTATAAAAGTTAAATGCGATACATTTTCATCGTTATAATTTATTGTACAAAAATAACTTAAATGCACTTAAAATCTTACAGTCATGGGCCTAAAAAATAAAGCAAACAAGCACTCTTTCACTGTACTAAGGTTAAACTTCACAATCATTCTGATTACATACCTCTATATACATTTCTGGAGAGCACCAAATACGTCCCAGGAGGTACGTTTCTTTTTTTTTTAATAGTTTTTGTTGTCGTGAATCCACCAGAGGCCGCTGTGTACGCTTTTTCAGATCTTAAATTTCTCTCGCGAGTGCCATTCGCGCCTGCTTTTCTTGCGTAAATCCACCAGAGGTCGCTGTCAACTGACTGATTGACTGACTGACTGACGAATTGATTGACCCGCCCACCCACTTCCCCAAACCCAACCGACAGTTTATTCAAAAGCAATCCAGATCAAGAAAACCCCCCTGATTTTTAACACATTTTCAGATTTTACCACATTCTCACTGTTATTTACTTGTTTATTTTATGTTTTGGACTTTGTTTTGTCTTACCCGCTTTCTGGAACCGTTCTTCACCAGACTTAAACCCCATTGTCGCAATCAACTCCTCTCTGCGTCTTCAGTATTTTTGTTTCCACATTATGAACTGCTTCCCTTTGGTAGGAGATATAGAGTCCCTAAGTGTAGGTTGAACCGATACAAGAAATCCTTTGTACTTGTTTCAGTGGGTTTATTTAATAAGAGTTTATCTTAATTAGCATTATAGTTATTGTAACTACTGTATTTTGCATTGTTTTTATTGTTTGTTTTTTATGGAATGTCTGCAGCAATATGGTAATGCCTACAACAAATTTCCTGTCAAGGACAATAAAGTTTACTACTACTACTACAACTACTACTACTACTACTACTACTACTACTACTACTACTACTACTACAAGTATGCAACGAACCACGAGACAAACTGGTAAAAGCGGAAAAGCAGTCCACACAAAGGTAAGCGGTCAGCTGCTAGTACAAAAAAGAACGACATCATACCGGCCCATAGCGTTCATTTTAAAGATGAAATGCAGCCATACGTACTTCTGGCTACATAATTCGCAATCTTCAGTAATATATATAGGGCTTTGCTTTTAGAATGAGCCTATGTTGACAATATGGTTCTTGGTCAGCTAAAATTCCACTCAAACTTCCTGAGGGATGAATAAACTGAAGCTGAACTTGACATTGCAGATCCGGCGATGTGACTATTGCGAATGATCACATTGCGATACCGATGTTGGAATGATATATTGTGCAGCTCTGGTAGGGACAATATAAAGGAATTAAGTTAGCTAATTTGTTTTATTACAAATTGAAGTGAATTCAACATAAAACAATTAAGCTGTCCCAAAAAAAAAAACCTTATAAATTGTGTTGATTCTAGGGCTGGGCCGATAAAACGGTATTGGTATTTATTGATCGAACACCATTGTCAACAACGATAAAAAAAAAAAAAATTGTTCGGTAAAAATCACAACAGATTTATTAAAATGTGTCTGCTGAGCATGTGCCTTGGAAGGAATGCCAATAAGCTTAGGGTTTATTTCCAATTGAGGTGCATGACTTGTGCGCACAAATAGGGAGTGACGCGCACAAATAGGGAGTGACACGCACATGGTGTGCAATCAGCACACACGTAACCCACTCACATTTCCAGGCACACCTAGTTGAAAACATCTCAACTTTCCAGGATGCCACGAGCGCACTGTGATTCATTTAAGTAGAACTAACCAATCTGCTTCACACTCACGGACTCTGTTGGGTTTTGTCATCGCCACCTGAGGCCAGAATAACACATGCGAAAAATGACGAGCAGCAGTGAGGAGATTGTAAATAAAAAGGATGTAAGGATGTCGCCAGAGTGGCTTTTTGGTTTCTTTTCTTGTGCATCCCAGCCACTAGCTCCCCATCTGAAAGATTGTTTAGCATGCGGGTAATGTAGTTAATCAACGTCACAATCTGTAATGTTGCAATATTAGGGGTGTCAAAATTAATTGTTTCTTCAGTGCACCGTGATGCAGATGGGGACAGTTCGATATCGGTTCAGTAATAGATCATAACCGGTAATTACGTACTGACGTCATTTATCTCCTATGCGCGATGTCGCAGTAAAATACTATGGCGAAGGAGGCGAGGGCGAGTAAATAAAACGCTCCTACTACTTAAAAGGTAGATAATTATGCACAGTTCAACTGCTTGAAAGTTTGCTTGTAAGTATTTCGTTGACACTGAAGAAGGCACAGCACACGCGTCGCTGTTTCACTACTAGGGAGAAATGCTAAAAATGGGTAAAAATCCATCTCTGCCTCTCTCTCACTTTGGACAATTGACCCGCTGGCGTGTTTGTGATGTAGCTTTTCCTCTCTTGGCTGTTAAAGCAATACGTGTGGATCTAGACACACTAGCGTGCCAGAGTTGCAAGTTTTCTCCACTGTGTCTATTATGAATTACCTGTGATAACCGCGTATTATGCGCATATAGACTGTAACCACGGCTGTTCTTCCTGCGTCACTCATCGGTGAACAGCACTTTAATTTCTAAAGCCAATCGCAGCCCTTTCTGTTGAGCAGGTAAAGACAATAACCAATCATAGAGGTATAAGACCATGCTTGACAGCGCTCAAAAAGCAAGCGGGATAATATTTACATTAGTATATTTGTTATAAATGCTCATGCTGTCTTCTGTGCATGTGTTGGAGTTTTGTTTGATACATTCAGAAAGATTTGTTTTCCTTGAGCAGGAAAATTAAAGGTACAGTTCATTTACATCTTACTGCTTGTATTAAAGGAAATAATTGTATTACAAATAATATATAAATATTAATATATTTATAGATTTTAATTTAAAAAATAAGTCTTGTGTTGTGAAGAAAAAAATCTAATTTATGTATAGAAAGCATCATCTGTGCACCGAGATATCGAATTGAACCGAATCGATGGCATGATAATCGTAACCGAACCGGGAGACCAGTGTAGGTTCACACCCCTATGCAATATGCATTCGAATAATGATGGTTGGTTCCTTTACTTGAAAGCTCAGCTTTTATTATCATATTTGTTGTGTTGACAGAGTTTGAGGTTTACTGTATCATTATTATTCACATCCTAAAGTTTGCTTTGATTGTTCAGTGTTTACGCTTTACCATTGCACACGCTTTGTAACACTTTATTGATCAAGTTTAAGAGTCTCTTTAACACTTCTGTTTATTTCATCACAGAGATCAGATGTTTTGTTTAAATATTTTTGTTTTGGACAATTAAAACTATTAGCCTTCGTAATGTTGGTACATTAAAATGAAATAGTTAAATAAAAAATATCATTATATTCCGTAATGTACTGTTAAAAATAATCAATAATTATCGATATCGAAGGATATGAAACATGATATAATGATGATTTTTTTGCACTATCGCCCAGCCCTAGTGTGTAGTGTAAAAAAAAAAAAAAAAAAAACGTCTCGCAAAATAGACAAGAGGGCCTGGGGGTGAAGCCACGATAACTCCGCAATTCTTTAAATTCACCGGAGCTGAAAAACACAAACTGTTCTGGAGAGAGAGAGAGAGAGAGAGAGAGAGAGAGAGAGAGAGAGAGAGAGAGAGAAAGAGATAGAGAGAAAACACTAAAGAAGCCTTTCTCATCTGCCGGAATTCTCTAAATTGTGGAGATGAGTGTAAATGGGAGCGGCGAGATGGGACGGATAGGGACAAAAACAGGGCCATAAAAAAAGCTGCATTACCATATGTTATTATACACAATGTTTTGCACTCACTCTCTTGGACGGGCAATCAAAATGGCCTTTCTCTTCACGCCAGACACATTTGCGGCTGTAGATGATAACCCTGCTTTTATTTCCCCTTCGCAGACTCCTGCTCCCTCAGCTGAAGGGCTGCACAAAGACCCCTGCATCTCAATGTGTGTGTGTTTGTGTGTTGTTTGTGGGTCAGTGTGTGTATCTGATGGGATTGTGCACTGAGATGCTGACAGACTAAAGCTGCCCAGATATAGGGTGAAGCCTGTGGTGTGTGTGTGTGTGTGTGTGTGTGTGTTTCTTAGATGACCTGGACCATGAGAGACACGCAGAGGCAGGAACAGACAGACTGCAAAGGAAAAAGATGAGACGTCTGAATCAGAAGAACAGAGAAATGATGAGATTTTTATCACATTATTCTAAAATATTGCACATAGTATCATAATAAATGTGTAATGTATATACTGCTAAAATTGTAAAGACATGTTTTTAATTATATAAAAGGACAATATAATGTTTTGCACTATTCAACAGGGTTATCATTGTTATGTTTATCTTCTATGATAAGAACAGTAAATTATACATTTTAATTGTAAAATGTTTGATAAGAAAATGACTAAAGAAAATGATTGTAGTTTAATTGATATCATCACTACTACTGGCAATAACAATAATAATTATACTAATAATAAAAAACATATTAATAATAAATCGTAATAATAATAATAATAATAATAATAATAATAATAATAATAATAATAATAATAATAATAATAATAATGACAATACTACTAATAATAACAACAACAACAACTATAATAATAATAATAACAATAATAATATTAAATGGTAATGATTATATTACATAATAATAATAATAATAATATGTAATATAATCATTACCATTTAATATTATTGTTGTTGTTGTTGTTGTTGTTATTATTATTATTATTATTATTATTATTATTATGTAATATCATTATTACTATGCATTATTATTATTATTATGGCGACACAGTGGCGCAGTAGGTAGTGCTGTCGCCTCACAGCAAGAAGGTCGCTGGTTATATGTTATATATAATATAAATAATAATTATAATAATGACAATAATAACAATGATAATAATAATAATAATAATAATAATAATTATTATTATTATTATTATTATTATTATTATTATTACAATTTTAAAAATAGAAATAATATCAATAAATAATTCATTAATAATACACTATTATAATAATAACAACAACAATAATAACAATCTACGTTTATATTTTATATTTAATTTTATCTGGCCATAAATAATAACAACAACAACACTACTACTACTACTACTACTACTACTACTACTACTACTACTAATAATAATAATAATAATAATAATAATAATAATAACAACAACAACAACAATAATAATAATAATAATAATAATAATAATAATAATAATAACAACAACAACAACAATGATAATAATAAAAATAATGATAATAATAATAATATTAATAATAATAATAGTCATAATAATAAGAATAATAATAATAATACCAATAATAATAA
>NC_079441.1:67634099-67636599 GCF_903798145.1 Danio aesculapii
ACCAGTACGTCAGTCTGTGTTTCACATCCTGCAAGCAAACACAGCCCTATTAAACCAAGCATTTCTCCGCAATATCTTAATTGCAACACAAATGGCCTGAAGAAATGAAGAAAATCTGCTAAGACAGAGCAGAGCGGCTGAATTCCTCAGCTTACATGCTCCCTTTTTTATTCTTTTTGACAAGGTGCAAAAAAATGATCCATTTAGGTCAGAAGGACAAGAGACGTAACTGCCTCAATTACCCATAATGGCACACATATGTGGCGGCGCCTCCATTTTACCCGAATCAATCTAAAACGTTGGGATTCGTGCCTACATTAGGTGCGAGGAAAATACTTGGTCATCCGTCAATCCAGTGGAGGGTCAAAATCGAGAATGAAATTTTGCGCAAAAAAATCTAAAAATTATTGTAGTGCAACCTCTGTATTTGCCAAGGTCAGACTCATTCATCACAGCGGGGCGTGCGGGGCTTGAATGCGTAATGACAGGGGACGGAGGTGAGGATGAAGGGCCGCAGCGAGCCCCAGCCTCCACCCTCCTCCAGCCAGCCTGCATGATTAGATGTCCAGACGCTGGATAACCTTGGGCTGCAGAGGAGAGCAGAAGCCCGAGGAGGAGCCCGAGGTGACTGAACACAGACAGCAGCGGAGCACGGCTAATCACAATATGCTGATACATTTTATACAACAACAAAAATTATGATATGTTATTGATTGATTGATCTATGCATGAATGCATGCATGTCTATGTATTTGTATGAATGTGTTTTCATATGCGTGTTTGTATGCATGCATTGGCATATGTGTACAGCATCTGTGCATTTGCCTATGTCATTTTTAATACCCATATAATAATAATCATAATGATAATAATACTCATAATTATTAATATTTTATTATTATTATTATTATTATTATTATTATTATTATTATTATTATTATTATTATTATTATTAATGAGTAAAATAAAATGTAAAAATCTGCTTGTCTGTCTATTATTTATTTATTGATTGCATGTATGTGTATGTTTTTGTATGTATGTGTTTGAATGTATGCATTTGCATATGTGGTTCCAGTACCTGTGCATTTGTCTATTTGTTTTGTTTGTTATGTAATTTGTTATGTAATTTTTAATGCCCAAAAACATGTGCTGGATAAGTTGGTGGTTCATTCCGCTGTGGCGACCCCGGATTAATAAAGGGACTAAGCCGAAAAGAAAATGAATGAATGAATGTATGTGTATGTTTTTTGTATGTATGCATGCATTTGCATATGCGTGTACAGTGTGAATGCGTTTGTCTATTTGTTTGTTTTGCTTGTTACATAATTTTTAATGCACATATTATTATTATTATTATTATTATTATTGTTATTATTATTATTATTATTATTATTATTATTATTATAAATGGGTAAAATAAAATTTAAAGATCTGCTTGTCTGTCTATTATTGATTGATTAATTTATTGTTTAAATTATCAACCCTAAAATTGTGTGTGTGTGTGTGTGTGTGTGTGTGTGTGTGTGTGTGTGTGTGTGTGTGTGTGTGTGTGTGTGTGTGTGTGTGTGTGTGTTCTGAATGGTTTGGGCAAAAGTCAACAGTTTGGTGATGCTGTCTGAGCCTTACATCATAATTTTTTTGTATTATGCACGGTAATACCGGATACCGAGGTAAAATAGGGAGGTTTGACAGTATCAAAATTTGAATACCGTCCAAGCCTAATATATATATATATATATATATATATATATATATATATATATATATATATATATATATATATATATATATATATATATATATATATATATATATATTAATTCATTCATTCATTTTCTTTTCGCCTTAGTTTTTCGGCTTAGTCTTTATTAATTCGGTGTCGCCACAGCGGAAAGAACCGCCAACTTATCCAGCACGTTTTACGAGATGGATGCCCTTCCAGCCACAACCTATCACTGGGAAACATCCATTCACACTCATTCACACACACACTATGGACAATTTTAGCTTAACCAATTCACCTGTACCACAGGAGAAACCCACACGAACGCGGGGAGAACATGCAAACTCCACAAAGAAATGCCAACTGACTCAGCTGAGGCTTGAACCAGCAACCTTCTTGCTGTGAGCCGACAGCACTACCTACTGCGCCACCGCGGCGCCCCTATATATACACCCTATAAATATATATATATATATATATATATATATATATATATATATATATATATATATATATATATATATATATATATATATATATATATATATATATATATATATATATATAGTGCTGGGCAACAATATAATAGATTTTATCACAATTAACTGCATTTTTTTTCTGTGAATATTCAATAAATTCAATAAATAGTGTATTGCACACTTTTGTTTTAAAAGTTCTGCTATAGGAAAAAGTGCAAGTATAGTAGAAGTATAGTATTTCCCTTCACTTACAGATAAACATATCTTGTAAATCTTCGTTATTATCATTATAAATTGT
>NC_079441.1:67641599-67664099 GCF_903798145.1 Danio aesculapii
AACCTGAAGACCTCCACATATTTAACCTTTATAATGCATTTGGGTCAGTTTTGACCCAAGAGAGATACATATAAAGTAATTAGTTATATTTATTTATATCTGTATGATTTTTACAGCCATCAAAAAAAAAAAAAAAAAAAAAAATATATATATATATATATATATATATATATATATATATATATATATATATATATATATATATATATATATATATATATGATAAATGTATTTATGTGTGTGTGTGTGTGTGTGTGTGTGTGTGTGTGTATATATATATATAGAGAGAGAGAGAGAGAGAGAGTATTTAAGATTATATATAAAATATTTTATTTACATTTATTTACAAAAACACACAATAATATATCATAAATAATAGTGTTATTATTCATATTATTATATCATCCTTTTCAACTTTTAATTGTAATAATAAATAAATACAATAAATAAATATTACCTGATCACTTTATCTATTGCATATATTAAAAATGTGAATGAGAGAGAGAAAACAATCACAATGTGTGTGTGTGGGGGGGGGGGAGGTATGTATAATGACATAAGCATGACCATGCTATTACAATGTTGAGGTGGTTTATGAAGACATTCCTTGTGTCCTTGTAACTAAAGTATGCTTAAAAACATACTTAATAAGGTTTAGGGTAGGGTTAGGGTAAGGCCACATAACAATCAATCAATCAATCAATCAATCTATCTATCTATCTATCTATCTACATTTATTTCCAGAAAACATGCACAATAATATATCATAAGTAATAGTGTTATTATTCATATTATTGTTATATCATCCTTTTAAACTTTTAATTGTAATAAATAAATAAATAAATAAATATTACCTGATCACTTTATCTATTGTTTATATTAAAAATGTTTTATCTTATGGTGACTTTGAATGAGGATTCACCTTAGAGAGAGACAGAGAGAAAGAGAGAGAGAGAGAGAGAGAGAGAGAAAAAGAGAGAGAGAGAGAGAGAGAGAGAGAGAGAGAGAGAGAGAAAGAGATTGTGTGTATGTGTGTGCATGTGCATGCGTGTTTGTATGTGCAATTGTTTATGTGGATTATGAGGACATTTGTATAATGACATAAGTATGACCAAGCTATTACAATGCTTAATAAGGTTTAGGGTAGGGTTAGGGTAAGGCTATATAATAGTCGATCAATCAATCAATCTATTTACATTTATTTACAAAACGAAAAGCCCGCACAATAATATATATCATAATTAATAGTGTTATTATTCAAATTATCACTTTATAATCATTTTAAACTTTTAATTGTAATAAATAAATAAATACATATTACCTGATCACTTTATCTATTGTATATATTTTTAAAAAATGATTTGACTTACGGTGATTTTGAATAACTTTATCAAAAATTATTCCATTTTAAGTACTTTTAAGTATCTTAAGTATTTTTTTACTTGAAAAGTATAGCTTATACATGTAAAAATAATTAATGATTAAGCAATCAATTAACAAATTAATTAATTGGTTGATAATTTATAATTTAATTTACTCATTGCTTTAAATTAATTTAAACATTTTTATAAATTTTTGTTTGTTTTTGTGGTTCACAGATATAGATAGATAGATAGATAGATAGATAGATAGATAGATAGATAGATAGATAGATAGATAGATAGATAGATAGATAGATAGATAGATAGATAGATAGATAGATAGATAGATAGATAGATAGATAGATAGATAGGAGACCTTGTTCTTGTCGTACAAACAAAACTTGAAAAAATAAGTTTGTTTTGATGTAATACACTATTCTGAATAGTGCATTGATGAGAGTTCCAGTCGTGAGCATGTGAACCCTGTGCCACCCAACAAACTCATTTATTTCCAGCAGGTGAGCTTAAGTCTTCCGGAGGGTGCAGGAATGCAGAGAGAGCGGGACGTTGTAAAAGAGAGGTTAAACGATGCTGCCGTAACACATTGATCTGCCTCAGATCCAGACTTAGATATCCACAATCCCCTGTCCTCAGCGCCATTACTGAATTAGCCTAACTGCCGTCTCACCATGGCTCAACAGAAAGGCCACACTGAACACTTCTCCACCGCCGTATTGATTTTCACGCCCCGAGACGCCGCGCCCCCAAAGGCCACTGAATTACAGGCCATTTTACAGGGAATTACACCAGTGCTGGAAACTTTACAGAGATATGGGTGTCAGGGATCAGTTACAGTACAGACCTTGAAAACAGCAACTCTATCCAAGCCCTACTAGAGAACAACATAATAAAGTGTAAGAAAAAGTGTATAATTTCATATTTCTGCCACAAGCAGAAAATACGTGCCACAGCGTAAGTCTATGCACAATTTAAAATACGTTGCTCCGGGTACGTTTTGATGCACATTTCAGATGACAAATCCACTAGAGGGCGCTGTCTACATTTTGTACAATTCTGAAACATCTTGCATCGCACTGCATGACTTCAAAATGATCAGATCATCGTTGTTTTCGCTTGACTATATGGAGAATCACACATGAGATTTTTATTTTGGTGTTGTACAAATAACTGCATGGGAAAAGAATTGTTTAGTCAACAATATGTGCTTGTAAATATCATTAGTGTGACAGGAATAAAAGTTATCATTGTAGGATCGTCCCATGTATTTCTTATTAACCTCTGTTGTGAGTAACTAACAAAATGAGTAAGCAAATAAATCAATTAAATAATAGCACTTCATTTTATTTAATTGTATTAAATACTATAGGTACTTTAAAAATCTTTGTATTGTACATTTCAAATACCAAATCCACTAGAGGGCGCTATCTACGTTTTTCTATTCTGAAATATGTTACTTACGCAGAGCACTTATGCACTGCATGACTTCAAAATGATCAGATCACTGTTGTTTTCCCACTGCATGACTGATTGGGGTGGCGTTCAGTTGCTGCTATGTTTATACTGCATGATAGATAATTGACGGGGAATATGCACTGCATGACTAACACTAAAATCAATCGACCACAACTCCGACTCGCAAACAGATGCAAAAGTAATAAGGAAATAAGTCAAAATTACACGTGAGATTTGATTTGGTGTTGTACAAATAACTATGAAAAATTATTTTTAAGTAAACAATATGTGCTTGTAAATATCATTAGTGTGAAAGGAACAAAAGTTATTGTTGTCATACTGCATCGTAGTGTTAATTTTAACTAAAAACTACAGTCAAACGCATGTTGAAATAGGTTTTTGTAGTTCCTATTAACTGGTGTTGCAATTGTGAGCAACTAACAAAATGAGTAAGCAAATCAATAAATTAATCAAATAATAGCTCTTAATACAATTCACTTAATTGTATTAAATAGACATTATAAAAATCGTTTTAAAAAAGGATTCCACATTTCAGATAACAAATTCACTAGAGGGCGCTATCTACATGTTTTGTATGGTACTTACGCAGAGCACTTAATGCGGCGTTCAGTTGCTGCTGTGTTTATACTGCATGATGGATTATTGACAGGGAATATGCACTGCCTGACTACACTAAAAACAATTGACAGCAACATTGGCTGACTCACAAACTTATGCAAAAGGAAATAGGAAATAGGTCAAAATCACACCTGAGATTGTTATTTTATTTTTTTGTCAAGAATATGTGCTTGTAAATATTATTAGTGTAAAAGAAACAAAAGTTATTGTCGTCATATTGCCCCGTAGAGTTCATTTTACCTAGAAACTAGTCAAACATATGTTGAAATACGTCTAAAAAAAGTCTTAAGCATGTTTTTCCTTTGAGCCATTGCAATTGTAAGTAACTAACTAAACGAGCAAGCAAATAAATAAATTGATCAAATAATAGCACTTAATATAATTCATTTAATTGTATTAAATAGACACTTTTCAAAAGTATTGCATGTTTCAGATAACAAATCCACTAGAGGGCGCTGGCTACACTTTTTCAATTCTGAAATATATTAAACTTACTTCACACTGCATGACTTCAAAATGATCAGATCGCCGTTGTTTTCCCACTGCATGACTATCTGGGATGGCATTCAGTTGCTGCTGTGTTTATACTGCACGATGGATCAGTGACCGGGAATATCACTGCATGACTACACTAAAAACAATTGACAACAACATTGTCTGACTTGCGAACTGATACGAGAAGCAATCAGTCCATATCACATGCTAGATTAGAGTTAAGCCTGGTTTATACTCTTGCGTTAAGTGATCGGCGTGACATACTGCGCAAGCCTTGCACGTAGCCGGGCATTTATACTTCTGCGCACTGTTTCTGTTACTCTGCAATACACTTCCAAAATGCTAGCTGGCAGTAGGTGTCTATGTTTCTCTGTGTCGAGTTCCTTCGCTGGTGTTTTGTTTTTCTAAACGCTTCCTTAATGTACAAGTGGCTCAAATTCACTTATTTTGAGGCGGGAACCGGCGGACGTGCAACAACTTTAATCATAAGGTAAACACAAAACAGCAGTCTCCATCTGGAGCTCCTTCACGGGACTCCACACTTGTAAACTCCCGCTGCATCATGCTCGCGCGGCTCTCATCTTCGCCCACACTCTCCAGCGATACTAAGCTGACCTATCACAAAGCTTGCGCTACGCGTACCAGTTACATTTTTTGAGAGGTGTGCGTCAGCGACGCCGATGGCCACCGTGAGGGGTTATGCGTCCACGCATGGGCTGCGCCGTAGCATATGCGTGCGCTTGACGCAGAAGTATAAATCAGCCTTTAAGAGTTGAAGGTCAATAAATAACTCTGCAATTTGTTGCTTGCCATAAATGTTTGTGCCTTGTTTCTGTTTAATGATACTGTAAAGCTTATTTATTCTGATATTGTGCTCTATAAGTCCTCCCAAAACGCCTGTCTCTTGCTTTCTGATTGGCTGTAGGTTCTCGCAGATGTGTTTTTCAATGTTAAGTGTTCAGGTTACAAAATTGACATATTTAATCATCATAAATGCATAATTACAAGCATAAATTTTACAGTTAGCTGGCAGCTATGGCAGATATGGCAGATATGTTGGCCATATGAGAGATATAGACACTGGAAAAACTCAAATGTGTTTCACAAAAGCCTGCTTTAGGTTTTAGCTGAATCATAAGGTGCATATTAAGCAGCGGTGTAAAGTTACGAATTACAAATAGTTCAATAAAGTAGTTATTAAATAAGATCTCGAACTGTAAATGTTCATGAAATTACGAAGTAGTTTTAAAAGTGTGTACTTTTACTGTAGTAAATTTTTTGTTCTGCATCAGTACTTTCACTGCACTGTTTTCCTTCAAAACATTGAACATTTTAAAGTTCAAAAATGTTAATATGAAGTTTTTACGTAGGCATTTTTATCTGAATTCAGATTTTTCAAAAAGGTTATAACTTACATTTACTTTTTTATGCTGGACCAATAAAAAAAACCATAATGAAAATTTAAATAATAAATGAATGATAAATTTTAAATAAGCTTTACGTTAAAAATCACTACAAACTACTAAATTAGTTTAGCATTGAAAAGCACATCTGAGGAATCTATCTAATATATTTTAGTTGGAGCATTAAACAAAACTATTGCTTGAAATGATCACTTTTAAGCTGCTTTTTTAGTCCTTTGACTGCTCATGATCAAGGGATATCTTTGCTGCACATAAAACAGCAGAAAATATCGATGGGTAGAAAGGCTTTGGGGTAACTTGATAGTAATAAAATGCAATTGACAGCAAATGATGCCAGAACTGTCCTTTTTGTGATTGATTAACCATCTTCGTGCAATAGAAGAAAGTGTCTAACACTGAAAAAAGGCGCACTTCAACGTTCGAGAAAGTTAAAGATGGCAGGAGTCCATTGGCACTTGTCAACATCTCATCTTCCGCTCCTTTTTTGGATGGTTTCAACAGCAGTTAAGCAACAGATGCGCTCATAATGTTGGCCATATGAGAGATATGGACACTGGAAAAACTCAAATGTGTTTCCCATAAGCCTGCTTAAGGTTTTATCTGAATCATAAGGTGCAGATTAAGCAGTATAGTAATCAGGTCACCAACGGTGTAAACTTATGAATTACAAATAGTTCAATAAAGTAGTTTTTAAATAAGATCTCGAACTGTAAATGTTCATGAATATATGAAGCAGTTTTAAAAGTGTGTACTTTTACTGTAGTACATTTTTTGTTCTGCATCAGTACTTTCACAGCGCTGGTTTCCTTCAACCTGCAGTCACTACTTTGTTTATCTTTTCTTGCCTAGAGTGATTGGCTAAGTCTTGTCATTCCCGTCCAGTCAAATCGTGCATAGAAAAATTGCATCAGACAGACTGAGCTCAAGACATGGATGTTTAATGAATGTAGAAATCGTGTACAGTTTGGAAGCATTAAAAGATGCAAAATCGTTATATGCAGTGACCGAGAAACTGTTTAAACTGCATATCACTGATGAGAAGATGAAAAGTGCAACTGTATATGGACCAAATGTTCTTAAATAATGACTAAATGCTCTACAGAATTTTACGTTTTCAAACACATGCACAAATTGCATGCATTCTCAATAGTATCTGACTGCAGACTTGCAGAAAAATTGAGACATGCAATCTCAGATATGCAATCTAAGACACAATGCACTCAGTGGAGATAGTGACATCACAGTGATGGGAAGGGTTAGGTGTGTGCATTAAAAGCATTGGATGGAGCTCAGCGTTGACATATCGTCACCACTAGATTTAAACAGATTTTATTCCACATGTAAATGCCTGATTTCTGTCGGCTTATTGTAAGTGTATATATTAATGTAATGCGTTCTCATTGAATTGGCATCAAATTTGGTTTAGTTATATCAAATTAGCACTGATGAAAGCTACTTTTTTTGTTTGCATGGCATAAGATCTCTTGACTAATTTTAAGGTACTCTTGAGTACTTTTACACTGTGTCCTAACAACACGTGACAAGTTTCCAGCAACAAAGAATTTGGCTGTCTGCAGCAAACGCAACATAACAGAAACATTTAAATACCAGCCACTGCAGTTCCAATGAGAAAGTAAAACTCACATTAGTAGCATTTAACAGTGAATGTTGCCCATAATCAGTACCTGAGGTGATCATTTGTAAAATAAAATGTATTGTGTTGCACATGGTTAGGATAAAAACTCCTTTTAACATGGTGAAGACACTTTTTTCACATGTTGCGGCACATGTAGTCAGGACACCGTGTTAGAAGGGCTATTTTCATTTTTATTATTTTCATGTCACGCATAGTATTTAAACTCACATTATTAGCATTTAACACTGAATGTTACCCATAATCAGTACCTGAGGTTATCATTTCTAAAATAGAAATTCCGCGCATCGCAGATATTTAGTACGAAAATTCCTTTTAACATGGAAAAGATACCTTTTCTTGCATGTCAAGGCATGCATTGTTAGTACACGGTGTTAGTACACGGTGTTAGAAGGGTTATTTTTCATTCATACTTTGAGTAGTATTTAAAACAGACAATTTAGCTTAACTTGCACTACAGTTTTCGCCAAGTAATGGTACTTTCACTTCAATATTTTCAAACAGACTTCTAGTTATTTAATTTTCAACATCTGAGGTGAACTATCTGCTGCTGCATTTAGTAGTATGGCAATAAATGTCAAGAAAAATTGTAGTTAAACCCACAAATGGTAGCACTTAACATTGAATGTTGCCCATAATCAGTACCTGAGGTTATCGTTCCTAAAATAGAAATTCTGCATGTCGCATATGTTTAGTACAAAAACGGCTTTTAACATAGAAAAAGATACCTTTTACTTGATATAGTACTTAGGACACAGTGTTAGAAGGGATTTTTATCATGCTCTAAGTAGTATTTTGAACAGACACTCTAGCTCTATTTGCACTACATTTTCACCAAGTAATAGCACTTTTACTTCAAGTATGATTTTCCAGCTCTCTTTCAGGTCATTGCTGATGGCCTTCATGTGAAGTCCTCTCTTCAACACCCCTTACATGAAGACAAAAAAAAAAAACAGATCCTCTGACATGGGGTGACATGCACATTTTCAAACATATCTTCGATTTATTTAATTTTCAACATCTGAGGTGAACTATCTGCTGTTGTTTTTAGTAGTATGGCACATAAAATGGTATTTAAACTCACATTGGTAGCATTTATCAGTGAATGTTGCCCATAATCAGTACCTGAGGTTATAATTTCTAAAATAGAAATGCCACGCGTTGCATATGTTCAGTACAAAAACTGCTTTTAACATGGAAAAAGATACCTTTTATCGGATGTAGTGGTTAGGACACAGTGTTAGAAGGGTAATTTTTAATTCATACTCTGAGTAATATTTTGAACAGACACTCTAGCTCTATTTGCACATTTTCGCGAGGTAACAGTACTTGAGTATGATTTTTCAGCACTCTTTCAGGTCATCACTGATGGCCTTCAGGTAAAGTCCCCTCTTCAAAACCCCTTACATGAAGACAAAAAAAAAAAAAATAGCAGATCCTCTGACATGGGGTGACATGCACATTTTCAAACATATCTTCGATTTATTTAATTTTCAACATCTGAGGTGAACTATCTGCTATTGTTTTTAGTAGTATGGCACATAAAATGGTATTTAAACTCACATTGGTAGCATTTATCAGTGAATGATGCCCATAATCAGTACCTGAGGTCAAACTCAGAAATACTGCAGATTTTTATTCATACTTTGAGTAGTATTTAAAACAATTTAGCTCTATTTGCCCTGGATTTTTCGTCAAGTAATGCTACCTTCACTTGAATATTTTCAAACAGTCTTCTAGATATTTAATATTCAACATCTGAGGTAAACTATCTGCTGCTGCTTTCAGTAGTATGCCAATAAATGTCACACAAAATGGTATTTAAACTCACACAGGTAGCATTTAACGTTGCCCATAATCAGTACCTGAGGTTATAATTTCTAAAACAGAAATGCCACGTGTCGCATATGTTTAGTACAAAAACACCTTTTAACATGGAAAACGATACCTTTTATCGGATGTAGTGGTTAGGACACAGTGTTAGAAGGGTATTTTTTTTATTCATACTCTGAGTAGTATTTAGAACAGACGCTTTAGCTCTATTTGCACATTTTCACGAGGTAACAGTACTTGAGTATGATTTTTCAGCACTCTTTCAGGTCTTTCAGGTCATCACTCACAAAAATAAACATTCTGCAATTCTAAACAGTACAGATCCTCTGACACGTGGTGACATGCACGGCATTGTATCGCGCTGCTGCTAATGTCTATGTGCTCCTGCGCGCCGACGAGCCTTTCTGATTTTTATTTACGTCTGGGGAGGCCGTTTGATCCGAGCTCTGAAGCGCCGTTTACAACAGCGTGTGTCATGTCAAAAAAAAGTGTGTGAGGCAAAAGCCCTGAGGATAGAGGTTAATTCAGGGAGGGGAAAACGAAGCTGCTGCGTCTCTTTAATGTGATAAACAAGATGAAGCCGGAGAGCACTTGACACGTGTAGATTTTACATATATACCGTTGATAAGTAGAATGACATAAAACATTGACAAGTCTTATTTTTGTTCCTTTTGAGCGAATGCAGAAGGAAGCAAAGGCCCGTAAGACATGCTGAGTGAGCCAGAGGGACGGCTCAGAGTTGGCTGACTAATAAAAAAGCCTTTTCTCTGTCTTTCTCTCCTCTTTCTCTCTCTCTCTCTGGCACCTGGCAATCTCTGGCAGGGTATGGTTACATTTCATTTCTTCTGGAGCTTCGGCTTGTAAAAGTCTCTCAGTGCACCGGCTCACGTTGACCTCAGTGGAGACCCGCTAACATGAAAGAGCCTTTATCTGTTCCAGGTGTGTGAGCACTCACATCGAGTTAGGGTGTGTGTGTGTGTGTGTGTGTGTGTGTTCATTTACAAACAAAAATTTGTGTGATTTACTACACAAGGGATCCCATTTCTTGACTAACGCATACATTTCATGTGTTGTATAATTTATTTCAAAATGTTCGCACTGTTTGCATGTAAATACACACGTACTTTCCAGTGTACTGTCATGTTTGTTGATTATTTTAGTCAAAATGAATACTCGCTAACACACTAATGTGAGTAAATAAAACATAATGATATGCTTTAAATGAAATTGTGAAAAAGATATTAAGCCCCTTTCTAATGGACTGTGCACATAAATGCTTATTAAAAGCGAAGATAAAGAAGATTCCAGTAGTAAAGATGTTTGTCCAAACAATATATATAAAAATGCAATAACCTGATAATCACCAAGTGTTTCCATAAATCTATGGAGGGAAAAGAAATCAAGAGACCACTTGAAAATCCTAAGTTTGTGTTCATTAAGTAAAATATTAATGTGTGCTTTATACTATAAAGTACGAAGAACATTTCCTTCAGATTTTAAATAAAAATATTTGCTTTTTATTTATAAATAAAAAAAAATTATTTATTTTTATAAATCAATAACAAATATTTTTATAAAGTGCTTTACAAATAAAATTTATTATTATTAATATTTAGAACACGATTTAAATCAGCCTTAAATCAGCCTTTAGGCTGTTGGGTCATCAATCTGGTAAACTGAACCTGGGTTTGTGTGTGTTTTGAACCAGGTGTGCGATATCTAGTTCAACCGTATCTGTAAAGAACTAAGAACATTTCTTCCAGATTTTAAATAAAAATATTTGTTATTTATTTATAATTAATAATATTTTTTATATTTTTATATAATATATTTATATAAGAAATAAATATAAAAAAATTATTGAATTAACTTTTTTAGTTGTTTTAATTTTATTTTATTTATGAAAACAGCAATTTGTCAAAATAACAAACACTTCTAATTGTTGTCAAATATTGAGTTCTTAACTGTTCTGAAATTAAAACACTGGCATTGTGTGGTGTAAATATAATATAATTTATACATGATATAAACATCATTTTGATATTTTGACTATTTGTTATTTTTATTCTTAAAGAAATAGTTTACAGAATAAAACAAGTGTTTACCTCGTCAATTTTACTTGTAAACACAGCTCACTTTCAAGTGGTCTCTTAATACTTCCTTAGCCATATAGTTACTCTACCTACCTGCTCTCACTCTCATATAGAGCACGTGCCATGTTCTTACCAATAAAATTACTCTATAATAATATACAGTAGCTATGAGAGTAAAGAACTAATGTTTAGCATTAGCAAGATATTATCCGGTTATCTTAAATATTATAATAAGCATATAAATTATAGTATGCACATCCCAACATAACAATAAAATAAAGCACTACCAGAGACTACTAACCGAATTTTGACCCATAATTCACAATGGCCTGGAGACCTCTTGGTAGAGAGTTTACATATGAAGTCTCCATCCATCAATCCATCTGAAACAAATTAGCGTGCCATTAATTAAGCTCTACCATGCAGGCTATAGTTTGAAATGGTGGTGAAAAGTCCATTTTTGGACCCTCACAAATCATCGTGAGGGTGGAGACGGCGCTGGCATGAGGACTGACAGCGAAACAGATAGAAATCAAATCATCTTTTAGAAGAACATTTTTCATGGAATCTCAATCCTGAACCAATCAGGCCACACACAAACCCACAATCAAGCTCTGCGGCTCCTTACAAGGGCTGATAAAATTTCAGATAAGTGATGGCAGGTCGAAGCAACCCATCCCATTTTTCAGCTTTGTTACTTTTTTTGCTAGACTCATTATTTCACCCGTTCGGGGACCGGACTGTCACACACAACCCACGTTTGATATATGAACGTCGGTCCATCACTAAGATCCCCTCCTGCCAGAGCCAATGAGTTGTGTGGGTATGCGGCGGAGAGCGGGCTGCCTCCCCGCCACGAGCAGACAGAGACTGATGGTTCGAGCTGGATGTGGTGAGGGGGAGCAGGGGACTCTGCTCTGGACAGGTTACAAATAGGGCTGAGAGTGAGGAGCTCAACCTGAATAAATGCTGATCTTCTATTGAGCCTCGCTCATCCACTAACTGTCATTGCAGGCCAGCTGCACTAGCATTAAAGAGACTCAATCAGCTCAAGAGAGAGTAAGAATAAAACTAGAGCGGGCCTACGACAAAGACTTGGGGAACACCACACAAATAACACAAACCACAATCACTGCGGCGTTCGCTGTAGTGGAATGGAAATAATCATTTTTGGACAATATGTCTAAATATCATTAGTGTAAAATGAACAGAAGTTATTGTAATCATACAAGCAGAGCTTAATTTGTGCCAGAACATGCTGGATCCGGAACCTGTAAAATCTGATCAGGCACCTCATTTTACCGATCCCACTCCTCAAATGCCCTCCTTCCCCCTCATCCGCTGTTCAATTTCACTTTCTTCCACGACTCCCCAATCCTCTTCACTTTCATCCACGTCAAACCATCCCCTCCCCCCTCACCTAACTTTCATCCACCTTCAACCCCCCCACCCCCTCCAACCTCCACTCCCGGCTCTCCACTTTCGTGCGCCACACCTTTACATCCTCAGGTACCATGTCGGATCCATTAACCCAATCTGTTCCAGGACCTCGCAATTCACAAATTTAGCACTGCATACATGTGTTGCAATTGTAAGAACTAACTAAAAAAAGTAAGCACAAAAATATTAAAATAATAGCACTTATAATAAAATCACTCAATTGTTTAAATCGGCCAATCTGATGTACTTAAAATAATAATAATAATAATAATAATAATAATAATAATAATAATAATAATAATAATAATAATAATAATAATTTGACTAAACCTTTACAGATAATGTAATCTTAATCTTTAGGTTATTTTAAATGGCACGATGATGAAAATTATCTTTTGTAAGCTGATTGGACAGAACTGTGTGTAGGTATAGTGTGTCCACAGTCATACTGGTGTGAAATAAAGGCAATAAGTCTCTTTTTTAATTTCCTGACGTTAAAATAGTATCCAAATCCCTCCCATTTTGAGGGCCACCACAACGTGACGTAGGAGTGGGGTTTCCCCACCTACCGAACTGATTAACAGCCACATCATAACATGACACTGTATAAACGTGCATAATCGTATTAACAAGTAACTGGGATTAAAAAAATCTGTTGAGCTTTCTGTGTTCATCAGCCATCATCAAATGTGATCAAGAATGAGTTTTACAAGTTTAAAGCGTTTTTAAAACAGTGCATGTTTGTAGTGAACACAGTAAAATCACTACGTAATTCATCACCACAGCCGCATGTCAGTACAATTAAAAAAGAAGATGCCTCATTCCTGGTTTGTGGAACTTAAAATCGGGTTTATTTTGTACATTAACATAACGGATATCCATACAGCCGTGGATATTAACGTGTATCCTGTCACATTTGGCAAGCAAGAACAGTGCAAAGCTAAACGTGTGTGCGCGCATGTACACACGAGCGAACTTTATAATGACATTATGTGTGACATCATTGCAGAAAGGCTTGATTTAACTCCACAACAAATACATCAAATAACAATTTGTGAAAGTTCTTACTGTAGTAAGGAAGATCTGCTTCATTCTTGTCTGTCACTGTGCTGTTTATCTATGTGAAGGCTACATGCACTGACATGCACATGGGAACGGTGGGCAGGGAGAACCAGCTCATTTGCATTAAAGGCACAGGCAACAAAAACAGCTACAAAATCCAAACAGCTCAAATTTCCAGCTTTAAAAAGATATGTTAAATAATCTGATGAGTATTTTGAGCTGAAACTTTACGGACATGTTCTTGTGACACAAAAGACTTAAATCTTGAAAAAGGGTTCAAATAGGTGCCCTTTAAATTATTTACACTTTCATGATTTACACCTAAAACAAAAAAAATTATGTTTTCATTAAAATTTCAATTAACCGAGATTTAACCCTAACCCTAACCTGAATAAATGCTGATCTTCTATTGAACCTCGCTCATCCACTAACTCTCATCATGCCAGAGAGAGTGAGAATAAAACTAGAGCGGGCCTCAGACAAAGACTTGGGGGACACCAAACAAATAACACAAACCACAATCACTGCGGCCGTCGCTGATGTAACACACCATAATCTATTAGCAACTAGCGGATTTGTGGCTGAAAGAGAGTAAGGTTAAAAAAAAAAGGTAAATGAAATTGGCCAGACGCATGCATTTTTTTTTTTCTGCCAACCTCAATGTCTCTTTTCCCCCACAATCAGTGTCAGCAAGCAACGGATTTCAGAAACACTGATCTAACATAGTGGCAGTGCAGCCTTTATCTCTTTGGGATGTGGAATTCAATATACAAAAAAATCCCATCATGCAGCTGCAGCATGCTTGCACCGGAGAGAAGGACAGGGTTGCCAGGTAATTGGTTGGTGGTGGACGAACACAATGCGAGAATACCCGTGGAGGAGTGGAGAGAATGGGTGAGGGAGAAAAAAAAGGGGTGCACCACCCCATAATAACAGCGGGTAAGCCATCCGTACGGAGTCAAGCGGTCAGCTGGTAAGCAAGAAAAGGAATGGCATCATACTGCCCCGTAGCGTTCGTTTTAAAGGCGAAATCCAGCTATACGTACTTCTGGATACATAATTTGCAACGTATATAGAGCTACGCTTTCCGAACGAGCCTGTGTTGTTAAGAATAGTTGGTGTTTTTTTATGATCATTCAGAATGTGTAAGTAACTGATTAATAAACTACTCAAATAATATTTATATATCTTATTATTCCAACCCAGGCTCATTCTGAAAACATACCCATATATACATTTCTGGAAAGCGCCAAATACATCCAAGGAGCTACATTTTTTTGCGGTTTTTGTTTTCGCGAATCCACCAGAGGCAGCCGTGTACGCTTTGAGATCTCAAATTTCTCTCGCGAGTGCCATTCGCGCCTGCTGTTCTCACGAAAATCCACCAGAGGCCGCTGTTAACTGACTGTTTGACTGACTGACACATCGACTGACCCACCCTCCTTCTTCCCTAAACCCAAACAATAGCATTTTCAAAAGCACCGACTGACTCTCCCACCCACTTCTCTAAACCCAACCGATGGTGTTTTTTTAAAGCAATCCAGGAGAAGAAAATCCCTTGCCTGATTTTTTTACCACGTTTTCAGATTTTACCACATTCTCACCCTGTTATTTAGTTGTTTATTTTATTTTTTGGATTCGGTTTTTGTCTTACCCGCTTTCTGGAAACGTTCTTCACTGAACTCGAGCCCCGTCATCATGATCAACTCCTCTCTGCGTCTCAAATCCACCAGCATACATGGCGAGCTAACTGAACAAACTGGTAACAGCGAGAAAGCTGTCCATACGGAGTCAAGCGGTCAGCTGGTAAGCGCGATAAGGAATGGCGTCATACCACCCCGTGTCGTTAGTTTTAAAGACAAAATGCAGCTATACGTACTTCTGGATACATAATTTGCAATCTCCAGAAATATATACAGGGCTACACTTTCAGAATGAGCCTATGTTGTTAAGAATAGTTGGTGGGGGTTTTTTAAGATCATTTATAATGCGTGAGTAAATGATTAATAAACTATTCAAATACCATTTATATATCTTATTATTCAGACATATAATAGTTACTTGGTATGTTAATTAATGCTTTATTAAGTCAACTTCATACAGTTTTGTGACCTAATCTAAAGTGAGGACTACATTTATGCTTCGTAAATCCCTTTAATTACATTCCTGATGTTAAATAAAAACTAAATTCTCTTATAGTAGTAAGCTCAATAGTCTCAGAGAGTAAAACTGGTGGCCGAAGTGGTACCAGCCGGAAAGATGAAGCACACGGGAACGCCATTTGCCTTTTTTTCTAGGCAGATAAATGAAGCGGAGAAAAGAAAAACAGAGAAAAGAAAGAATGAAGAAAAAAAAAAACGCATTTCTCTGATTTATTTATGATGCAATGAAGGCATGTTGAACGCATCAGAACAGGCAGCAGTGGTCAGACTGTCAAAGAAGATGAAGTGTCTTCATAGTTGAGCAGGCGAAAGAGAGAGAGAGAGAGAGAGAGAGAGAGAGAGAGAGACGTGTAGAGCCTGAGGTTGTGTTGTGGCAGGGTGTTAACCATCTCGCCTCCACACACACCCAAACTACAGACCACCAGAACCACCATCAGCTGTCTCATCAACACATACTCTCAATCTAACACGTTCGCCCAGAGAACAGCACTGCAGTACGAGAAACGATAGATATGTGCTGAAATTTCGGGAAATTGGATTGATGGATGCTGACTAGCACTGACAATGATAACACTGTTTCATTTGAGAGCGCAGCGTGATTACTAACAACGGCCAGAACTAAAGATATCAGATTTTTTTTTTTAATACACAGAGATGAAAATGAAAACCATTCCTGGAGACGCGCAGAGGTTCAGCGTTTGAGCAGCTTATACAAGGAGTTCTGGTTAAAAGAGGATGTAAGCCAGTTCAGATGTTCAAAGGCAACATATTTATATCAGAGTAGTTTTTTAAAGTGTAAACCTGAGTTGAGAGTCAGGCTGCATTGCATTGCAAGAGTCAGAATTTCTAATTTCATAATATAAATAGTGTAGTAGTAATAATGTCACCCTGTTTCTCTTTTTTTTCAATATGTGACCTATATGTCTTGTAGCACAAGTATATTTTTGGCAATAGTACAAAAGTACATTGTATGGGACAAAATATTATCAGTTATTCAAAATTAAACCATCAGATTCCAGAAATTTAAATGGTTGTATCTCTGCCTGATGTTGTCCAATCTTAACATCAATTAAACGCTTATATTTAACATTGGACTGCTAGTTACCTCATACTACCTCCCTGTATATTATTAAGACAATGTCCCTTTATCATATACTTACAAGCTTTTTGCACTACATGTATATACTGTTTTGCATCTGCACAACTCTGGTTTGCACTCCTTGTCATGTGTCCTTAAGTGTAATTGTATTGTTTACAAATTTGTATTCTTATTTTTACTAATTTATTTAGGTTATATGATTTGTGTATTTGTATTTATTGTCATTTCTTTTTAAAATTCTACTTTTTGTATTAAATGTTATCTGTTACGCACCTAGGGTCTGAGAGTAACGCATTTTCAATTCTCTGTATGTGCACCCGTACATGTGGTTGAATTGCCAATAAAGCTGACTTTGACTTATTTATTTAGATTTTTAGATAAACGTATAAAGATAAAACGTATAGGTTTGAAATATTGGCTCAGGGTCAAATACATGCACTGTCAGAAAAAATGTAATGCTAAAACCATTAAAATTCAACGTCAACCAAAAAATGTATAATAAAAATAAAATATATATAGGCAAAAAAAACACAACAAAATTATGTATTGGTTATGAAATAAACGTAATTATATTATAAGATTAAAATAATAATAAATAAATAATGAATAATAATAATAATAAAAAATATGTAGACAAAAATGCACAACAAAATCCCTAAATCATTATGAAATCAACTTTAAATTAACGAATCTATAAAAAGTTAAATAATAAACAATAAATAATGTATGATGAAAAAAATAATAATAAACATACATAGAGAGAAAAATCAAAAACGCACAACAAAATGACTTATTGGTTATGAAATAAACTCAATTAAATAGTAGGAATAAATAATAACAAACAAAGTAATCAATTACGATAATAAATATATAAAGAAAAATCAAAAAGCCACATCATATTAAACTAACTTTAAATAAATGAAATTATAGGAATAAAATAATAATGGATGATGATGAATAATACTAATATATATATATATATATATATATATATATATATATATATATATATATATATATATATATATATATATATATAAATAAAATACTAATATAATACATTTTTTTAAATAAAACAATAATAAACAATATGTAATTAATGTATAATATATATATATAGAGAGAGAGACAAAAATCAAAAATGCACAACAAAATGACTTCATCATTATGAAATTAACATAAAATGAATGGAATTATAAGAAAATATATATACTTTTTGTATATTTTTTTATAATATAATCATATTTTTAATGACAAAAACACACTCCACCTAGGCACTACCCTCTAAAAGGTGAATATTAGTACCTTAGGATAGTAATATTTAGGTTTTTATATAATAATATATACAGTGGAAAAAAAATATTCAAAGATGATTCCTTGGATTTACAAATTTTTTTTGTAGAAACATTATTTTGGCTGAATTTAAACAAACAAATTAAAGTTGAACATTACCTAACTTAATTTGTTTGTTTAAATACAACCCATATAAATTGTTTGCAACAATTTTGCAGACTGGGGGTACCGGTAAAATGCACACATCCAATAAGCTATACTCCAACGAATGATTTTTCACATTACTTGATAAAAAGTGTTCACAGATGTGTGGGAAAACACTGTAGATGAGTTGTTCTGATCATTTTACACCAGCAAAAGGAATGTCAGCAATGTAAATCATTTACACGTTAATATTTAGCAACCTATCACCTTTCAAACATCACACAATGAAACATCTCAGAAATTCAAGTAGAAATAACCCACATTTGACTCTTAACAGAATTCTAGCTCACTATTAAATAAAGGATGCGGAGTGCAAATTAAAACAACATGTGAAACAGAACACGCTGTGCAGTGATGAACGTTTCAAAAACTATTGCCCTTGTTTTATAGGAGCGCAGCTCAGATTTAAAATTGCACTTTCAATTACTTTTAATTCAGTAATTTGATGCTGTGGTCAAACAATAAGACTGAGAGACTTTGGTTGTTGGGCCTTATACACATAAACGCATTGCAAAATGTGGGAATGAATAAAATCGATGCGAATTTGAATGCAGTTTGCGCTCTACATATACTATAAACAGTAAAAATATTAATAGAAAGACCATTCACTGCTCCAAACATATGCAATATATTTATATGTTTATGTTTTAATGCAGGGTGATATGTTGGCTCAGTTTTTAGCACTGTCGCCTCACAGCAAGAAGGTCACTGGTTCGAGTCCCAGCTGGGCCAGTTGGCATTTCTGTGTGGAGTCTGTATGTTCTCCCCACGTTGGTGTGGGTTCCCTCTGGGTGCTCCGGTTTCCCTCACAGTCCAAAGACATGCGCTATAGGTGAATTGAATAAACTAAATTGATTGTGTGTGTGAATGAGTGTGTATGGATGTTTCCCAGTACTTGTTGCAGCTGGAAGGGCATCCGCTGTGTAAAACATATGCTGGATAAGTTGGTGGTTCATTCCGCTGTGTCGACCCCTGATGAATAAAGGGACTAAGCCGAAGGAAAATAAATGAATGTATAAGTGTTTTAATGCCATATCAGCAGCATTGACTATATTTATGGCAATATTGGTAATATCATTACATAATTTATTCATAATTTTTGATTTATTACTATTTTTACCATTAAAGAGCTACAGGTTTGAGCATAATCAGGTTAGACCATGCAGAATCACAAAGGCCCAATCCCAATTCTAACCCTTAGCACTTCCCCTTACCCCTCGTTTGGGTGTCCAATTCTCTTTAGCTTGAAGGTGTAGGGCTAAGGGGAAGGACTGGATACCCATTCAAACGGAGATTTTAAGTAAATTTCCCAGAATACACCAGCCACAACAGCAGTATAGCTGCACCCGGAAGAAAGAAGATCCACAAATTGGTATTTTTTATTTAATTATTAAGAATTTTCATGACAAACAAGCATATGTTTTAATGTAATCATAACCGCATTCGTGTTTTACCATCATGCTTTAAATCAAAAATGCTAAAATAAAAAATGCTAAATTTGGCTATCTATAATCCATAATAATAACTCCTGTACAGCAGTCCCACAACATTCTGACACTCGATTACACTCGAATCCCCTGTCAGAAAAGTCTAGTGGGCATGAGCTTTTTACAGTGTCTGCCAGAATGTTAATGTTGTTTTTGTGTATTTACATAGATTAATATGGCCATGGTGTGAATGCACAGTACAGTTACGATCTTATTGCCACAGTATATTGTTACGATAACATCATGATATATGCCTTCGGTGATTACCTGAAGATAAATACCAAAAAATAACACATCTGGAATAACTACAGCAGTCGCCATCGTCGATCTCATATATAGAGCTCTCGATGGCATATGATGTGTATATTATATTATATTATGTTATATTATATTGTATTATATATTATGTTATGATATATTATATTATATTATATTATATTATATTATATTATATTGTTATATATTTTATTATGTTATATTATGTTATATTATATTATATTATATTATATTATATTATATTATATTGTTATATATTTTATTATGTTGTTATATTATATTATATTATATTATATTGTTATATATTTTATTATGTTGTTATATTATATTATATTATATTATATTATATTGTTATATATTTTATTATGTTGTTATATTATATTATATTATATTATATTATATTATATTATATTATATTATATTATATTATATTATATTATATTATATTATATTATATTATATTATATTATATAACCCTTGCATTAACTGCCCACTCTACCAAATGGTTGACCAGGTCTTGAAATTTAAACTATGACTGGTATGATGACTTTTAAATAATGACTGGTAAAATCATTTAAAATGACTGTTTTAAATAATGGTTTACACACACAGCATTGTTGAATTTACAAAAAAATAAGTAAAAAATTAAAATAAACAAAATTCTGTTGCATAACTACACTTGATTTTGGTTCTGTTGTAAAAGAAACAAGAAAACATGTTAAATAATTTGTTTTATGGCATACTTCAAAAAAATAAAGATGATTTAGTATTCAAAAATGTTTTATTTTGATCATGTTTTTAAATAAATTGGTCTTGCACTTCATATTTTGAGATTGTTCATAGTGTATGTATTAATTACGGTACTTTTATCAAAAAACTGACAATATCAACCATTTGATTGATATTTTAGAATTTTTGGGATGTGTTAAAAAACAAAAACGCATTGAGTGTGTTAACTAGTGACATTAGGAGTTAAGGAGCAATTTTTTTCTTGGTGGGGCAGTTAAAGGCTTAATGTAAAAACAATGACAACAAACGTTTTTGCCACTTAAAGTGCAAAGCACATAAATAACTTAAAAGCCAAAAGGTCAACAAGAAAACTTTCACATTTAGATTGTGTTTGTGCATTTTTCACATTGTTCAGGGTAATGTGTTTAAAAATCTGGCAGAACTGTCAGAAACTATATGTTTGTTATCATATTTGATCAGGATAATTGCAGCTTTTATTATTTAAAGAATTGCACCCTGTCAAATTGTGATTTTGGTTGAGAAACGATTCATCCTGCAGACCTAAAACAAACATTATCCAAAATAAAGCATTCAGATATTGTAGCAACAATGCTGATAACAAAATAAATATAAGATATTTTAATTTAGTCAGTGATATTCAAAAATTAATTCAGGAGACTTTCATTTATTCATATTTTTTCATTAAAGGGATAGAAAAAAAATGAAAATCACTCTCCCTCAAGTGGTTCCAAACCATTATGAGTTTCTTGTTTCTATTGAACACAAAAGAAGATATTTTGAAGAATGCTGAAAACCTGTAACCATTGACTCTCATAGTAGGAAAAAGCAAACACTATGGAAGTCAGTGATTACAGTTTTCCAGCTCTCCTCGGGACATCTTCGTTTGTGTTCAACAGAAGAAAGAAACTTATAAAGGTCTGAAACCAGTAAATGCCGACTAAATGATGACAGAATTTCCATTTTTGGGTGAACTACCACTTTAAAATATTTTCAGAATAAAAAACATTCTCTAATATCGTTTACAAATAGGTATTGTGCTAAAATATGTTTAACAGTCAAACTAAGGTTCATGGGAAGGTTTATGTTAAGGACAACATCGCCCTCTGCAGGTGCAGGACAGAATAATGGACTAATAATAAGACAAAGAGGACACCCGTACAGCCTTATATGAATTATTCTAAACTAATAAGCTAGAATAAAAGATAAACTGAAGGAACCAAAGGTGAGAGGAGTACAAATTAAAAAAACATTCATTTGTTAGAAGTATATCAGAGATATAAAAAGATTAGCCCACAAATGAACAGCAAGTGATCATGAATACTGAGATGCTTTCTGAGTTTGCCAAATCTAAAATACGACCAGCTGAAACCTAAAACTCCTCCAAATAAGCAAGTAAAAGCAAAAAAGTCCTCTAGCTTGTCTAATACAACAATAATTTTGCCATTTTTACCTCAGAATAAAAGATAAACTGAACGAACAAAGGTTAGAGGAAAAATTGAAAACATTCATTTGTTAGAAGTATATCAGAGATGTTTGCATAAAAAAGCAAGTGATAATGAATACTGGGAGGCTTTCTGAGTTTGCTAAAGCTAAAACACAACCTGGTGAAACCTAAAACCACCAAAATAAGCAAGCAAAAGCTAAAAAGTCCTCTAGCGTGTCTAATACAACCAAAATTCTGCCCATTTTACCTCAGAATAAAAGATAAACTGAAAGAACCAAAGGTGAGAGGGGAATAAATTAAAAATATTCATT
>NC_079441.1:67669099-67679099 GCF_903798145.1 Danio aesculapii
GGTAGGTGCAAAGAGTGTCAAACAGCCGTGTGTGTGTGTTTGTAGACTGTCCTGTCCCAAAACACAGCGAAAAGCCCTACATGACGGTAATAGTTTGATTACGGTGTTTACATGTCTGTAATGCACTTCAATGATGCGACTAAAATCGGCATACTCCACACGTCTTAAATCACTTTCTGTTTAGTTCGATTATGACCTTAATCTGATAAAATTAATCAAAAATTGCTGTTTACATGGTTAACTCTTAATTAGAGTAGTTTTAAATCGCAATAAAATCGAATTATTTGTGTCCATGTAAACGTAGTCAGTGAGAGTCTCGCCGTGCTGGTGATCATCGGTTTCATTCGGTATTCACCTGCTTTCTTTTGCTCGTGTAAACACAGTTGTTTTGGTCAGTCGTGCTGCTTCTCAATTCTCGAGGGCTATCCTTATTGTTGAACCCAGCTTTTAAGAAAACTACCATTTAAAGATTATTTTCAACCAGCCAAAAACCAGCCTACATCTCTTACGGCATAAAAAACGGTTGGAAATAATTTGAGTTATGATTAAAAAACAAAAACGCTGCTTTGATTCACCCAGTTCATTACGTAGCCTTACAAGACTAAAGATTTCATTCAGCTCTACTGTGTGCTAAAGACAAAAAAAGATCTACTCAAATCCAATATGACCAGCTCTGATCTCAATAAAGGTGAACTGTCGCCAAAAGGTGAGCTGTATGCCTCTATGTTAACAACCGTCCTCACGCTCTCCATGCTACTGTTCCATTATCTCCCATGGCACAAAATGGCTTCCTCCCCGTAGAGCCTGCAGCCCACTGACCCGAGCACACACAGGGGGTCTGGATTTGAAAGATGTCCTCCATCTCCTGCTCCTCTGTTTCATGTGTCGCATTACAGAAAATTCTAGAAATCAGCTTGACTAGATTGGGTCTGAAGCGAGCCCTTTGATAGCGCCATGTGTCCTTTCATCTCGGTGAACGGTTCCCTTCACTTTAGTTTACCCGAACAACACTTTACACGCTGGGGAGAATACCCTTGAAACTTGACAACCGAGCAGCCTTTCTTCTGAGCAGGCACAGGGAATATTGGAGGCTTTCTTTTCAAGTTATTTTGCTCCCCAGCAAGTTTTGGAGATGCAACAGTGATACGCAGGAACGTCATGCATTAGTTTGCTGGGGACTTTTTTGTTTAGTGTGCAAAAGAGACTTGAGTTCAATCCTACACTGAAAAAATAATTCTCTGGATTTACTACAGTTTTTCAAGGTAACTGCTTGCAAACAATGTATGAGTTGAAGTGTTCATCTTGATTTGTTTGTTTAAATTCAGCCTATATAAATTGTACCTTTTTTTAGTGCAACCTGACACACACTAGATGATGACTTTTCACGAAACATGTCATTTAAAGTTTGAAAGATTAATATTATTATTATTATTATTATTATTATTATTATTATTATTATTATTATTAGTTCTCTTCCTGAAATCCCAACCCCCTCACCTCCTCACGATTATCATCAATATTATTACTTCTACTTTTGTTATCATTATTATTAGTACTGTCCTGACCTCTCCTGTTATCTCCTCATTATCATTATTACAAGTATTTCTACCATTGTCATTATTCAGGTTGCTGTAGCTGTAGTAGTAGTCATAATAGTAGTAGCAGTAGTGGTTGAAGTTGTAGTTTGGGTTTTTGAAGTAGTAGTTGAAGTAGTATCTGTAGTAGTAGATGTCGTTGGTATAGTGGTATCAGAAGTAGTGGATGTGTAGTAGTAGTAGTAGTAGTAGTAGTAGTAGTTGTTGTTGTCGTTGTCTGTGTAGTAGTATCAGAAGCAGTAGACGTTGTTGATGTAGATGTTGTAGTAGCAGTCATTCCTGTAGTAGGATCAGTAGTAGATGTAGTAGTAGCAGTATCAGTGGTAGTAGTCGTTGTAATCGGTTCAGTAGTAGTACACATTGTAGGAGTAGTAGTGGTTGTGGCTGTAGTAGCAGTAGTAATAGTTGTAGCATTAGAAACTCTCTGTAGTAGTAGTAGTAGTAGTAGTAGTTGGTGTAGTACTTGGGATTTATTTTTATCATTATTTTTATTATTGTAGTGGTTGTTGTTAATGATTATTACTGTTGTCCTTTCTTGCTTGTTTACTGTCATTATTACTATCATTATATCACTAGCATTGTTGTCACTCCTTATATAAGTTACTTGCTTCATTTAGTGACTGTTATTGTTCCTTTTGTATGTACTCTGACCTGTTTACCAAGTTACCTTTACATGCACACACGCGCACACACACACGCACACACACAAACGCACGCACCTGCCGGTACTTGATTGTATTGTTGTTGTTTTTTGTATTTTTGTTATTGTTTCATTTTCTTTGTATTTGCATTATCACAAATTGTGTACCTTTTGTATATTTAAAAAAAAAAAAAAAAAGTTGGAAAGTAATCAAAATGTACTCTTATTTTTATATTTAGTAGTTCTTGTTATAAACGATGTATGGAAAGTATGACTGGGTACGGCTTCACACGAACTCCATGACTGTTCTTGAATGGCCCTGCCAGACCTTTGACTTAAACCCGATTGAGCATCTCTGGAGAGACCTAAAAATGGCCTTTACCATCCAACCTGACAGGACTGGAGAGGATCTGCAAGGAGGAATGCCAGAGGATCCCCAAACCCAGGTGTTAAACTTGTTGCATCTTTCCCAAAAAGACTGATGGCTGTATTAGATCAAAAGGGTGCTTCTACTAAATACAGAATAAAGGGTCTGAATACCTAGGACTATGTGATATTTCGGGTTTTCTTTATTAATAAATATGCAAAAATGTTAACAATTCTGTCCTGTCAGTATGGGGTGCTGTGTGTACTTTAATGAGGAAAAACGAACGTAAATGATTTTAGCAAACAGCTGCTATAAAACAATGAGTGAAAAATTTAAGGGGGCCTGAAAACTTTCCGTACCCACTATATCTGTGCACTTGATTATTTTTGAAAAAATAAATTTGCCCTCATAAACTTTAATCAAAAACTGTAAAACATTTTTCCCCTTTAAAATTACCTTCTTTACTTCCTGGCCACATGAAATGCCTTTAGGGCGGGGCTATCAGTGCTTCAGGGTGGGGCTATCAGGGATTTAGTGTGCTATCAGTCCTTTAGAGTGGGACTATCAGTGCTTTAGTGTGGGGCTATCAGTCCTTTAAGGCAGGGCTGTCAGTCCTTTAGGGCAAGTCTATCAGTGCTTTAGGGCAGGGCTATCAGTTCTTTAGGGCGGGTCTATCAGTCATGTAGGGCAGCGATATCAGTACTTTAGGGCAGGTCTCTGAGTGCTTTAGGGCAGGGCTAGCAGTACTTTAGGCTGGGTCTATCAGTCTTTTAGGGCAGGTCTATCAGTGCTTTAGGGCAGGACTATCAGTCCTTTAGGGCGGGTCTATCAGTGCTTTAGGGCGGGGCTATCAGTGCTTTAGGGCGTGACTAGCAGGGCTTAAGGGTGGGGCTATCAGTGTTTTAGGGTGTGGCTATCAGTCCTTTAGGGCAGGGCTATCAGTGCTTTAGGGTGGGGCTATTTGTGCTTTAGGACTGAGATAGCAGACCTTTATGGTGAAACAGTGCATTTGGGCAGGACTATTAGTCCTTTAGGGTGGGGCTATTAGTTGTTTAGGGTGGGGCTATCAGTGGCAGCCTCATTTCTGCTCTGAATTTGTCCATTCGTTAAGCTTCCTTTATTTTGGAAGCAAGAAATCATGCACCACACTATTAAAAAACGATATTATTTCAGGACCGTTTCAAGTCGATGTACACAAACTACCGTTTTATGGCGACATCAACGTGTACATGTATAATGGTCAATCATGAAAAAAAGTATTTAACACAATTTTAAAAAAAGCTACATTTTGTTTATTTTTTCTGTCCAAATATATATATATATATATATATATATATATATATATATATATATATATATATATATATATATATATATATAAATAAATGATTATTTTCTAAAAATGATATGAATTTTTAAATATTAAGCAACTGGTATAATATATGTTTTTTCCAGCTTTATGTCATGAGAAAATATTACTATGTTTTGTCAGTTAAGAGGCTAATTTGTATGAATTCTGATTTCAGTCATATGACTATGTATGGTTTTAAAAAGGAGGTGTGGCACCCAACCCGCCCCTAAACTCAAACGTTATTGGAGAATGAGCAAATCATACTAAATTGTATGAATGAGATCATCCGACTTTATACGAATTAGACACTAAATTAAAAAGTTCCGAAATGCCGTAAGATCGTGTTGGGTTTTTTATCCGAACGATGATATTATGAAACATTAAAAATGTATTTAAAATTAAAAAAGGGTATAATGAGATGCCACATCTAAAATTATATATGTGAGCTGTAATAATAAGCCGTAATAAAGAGAATCCTCAAAGTAATTAACTGTTTTACACTGCAAATTATAGCATTACTTATTATTTATGTAAATATTACTAAACGTTCTGCTGTTACTGAGAGCATGAAATGTCTTTACGGGTTTTACTGTGTTTTGCCATTACAATTTAAATATTGTTGATATTTTTTTCTTTCCCAATAAATAAAAATGATTATTTTATTTTAAAAAAAGAATGAATTGATGAATTTTTTAAATAATAATCAATTGAATATTGTTTTTCTATAAATGATAATATCAGGAAACATTTACAATTCATTTTAAATTAAAAAAAAAAGCTAAATTACAGTAAAATGAGGTGCCATATATAACATTATATATACATATCTTTACATAAATGTTTTGCATTGTACTTTTACTTTTAAAAAACTTGTATGTAATTATAGCTACAATTAATCTGACTTCTAGTGCGCTGGAGCTGGTTTGCTGAACATTGACGTAGTCTACCAAAAATACAGAAACAAAATAAGATCTCTGAAGACCTTTTTAACTGTGTATCAGTCAATAAATGAATCTAAATATACATCATTCAGTAATAAGTTGTTTAACTCCTCAAGAAATGTTATTAATAATTCAATTTGTTTAATATAAAAAAACTAAAACTTTTAAAAATCGGAGAACAGCCGCATTAAAAATCCTCTTCAAGCACCGCTCCCCCTTCTATTTTAATGTGTGTTACACTTCTGATGATACATGTCAGACACAATTCCATAGATTTTTTCCCAATTTCTCTCTCCTTTTTTCTCTCCCTCTGAGACAGAGAGAAATGAGAATTCACACACTCAAAAGCAGGTTTGATAGATTCACACTCGAGCACTTCAGAGGGACTGAGAGGAGCTTTCTCATCTCCAGCTCCAGCTCTCAATGCATTTAAATCATTCCAAACCAGTTATCTGAAAGTTCATCTATCGATCACTATCGTCAGATATTACCATTCGGCTCAGAAAATATGAATTTGATAGGATCTTCTTTGCTTACGTTGGCTCTTTCTTTCCCTCTCAAGATTTATCCCGAGATTGACCTAGTGCTTTCCGCGCTTGTGTTATTGAACACCTGGCAGCTGAGCCCTTTGAGTCCGCTGATGCCTTTAGCAAGACCGCTCAGGCTCCAGGGTTATTTCAGCAGGATTTCCTTTTCAGAAAGAGTCCGAATTCACATTATACATGAAAACGCAGCCAAATAAACTAACAAAAGTTCGAGGATCGCGTGGCATCAAAGGGGTATGACGCTAAGCCGTGAGCCGCGCCTTTGTGTGCAGTACCTGGAGAGATGTTCCTCACGTCTCGGGGCAATTCTTCAGCTTTTTCCTGGGATTACGAGGAGAACTTTGAAGCTCCAAAACCCACCTGGTCCAATCCCCGCACCACCACTCCACCATTCCCATTGGACGCCAGGAGCTCGGGAGGATGAGCTTCCCATTTAGGGGGACTCTGTTGTGTGATACCAAAAGTGAGCTTCAAATAAGACGTAATCACATGTAGTCATTGAGACACTGACACTTTCAAGACAGCAAATAAATGGGTCAAACATTACATTAAGGTTTTATTTGTAGCTAATGTATTTAATAATGAACAATACTTGATGAACTACAGTTGAACTACAGTTGATGAACAATAATGAACTACAGCGTTTACTAAAGTCGGTATGAAATCTAAAATCACTTTTAAGGGAACTCTGTTGTGACACCAAATGTGAGCTTCAAATAAGATGTTATCACAAGTAGACACTGATTACTGATGTCCATGTAAATGTAGTCAAATTATTTGCCTTAATCGGAATAAGACAATAACTGTCTGGTTTAGCTCAGCTACTAAATACGACCTCCAAAGACTAGGTCGAATAGTTCGGACTGCTGAGCGAATCACTGGTACAACCCTTCCTACTCCCCAAGAACTGTACTTATCCAGAGCGAGCAGGAGGGCTGCCAAAATCACTCTGGACCCCTCACACCCAGCACACTGCCTCTTTGAACTTTTACCTTCTGGTCGACGCTACAGAGCACTGCGCACCAGAACAGCCCGACACAGAAACAGTTTCTTCCCTCAGGCAATCCATCTCATGAACACTTGATGATAATAATTGTGGAGCCAACATCACTACTTGCCATACACTTTTATACACATATACACTTATTGAACAACACACTTACATGCCAATTTGCACATAACAGCTGCACATATAACGTTGTATATAGTAATAAACACGTACATACACTTGTCAATCTGTATATTTGCACTCACTACTTACTTCTATTTTTTTTTTTTATATATATATATTTATTATCTGTTTTTTGTCCTGTCTCTGTTATCCTGTTGCACTGTAGAAGCTGTGTCACGAAAACAAATTCCTTGTATGTGTGAACATACCTGGCAATAAAGCTCTTTCTGATTCTGATAATATGTTTTCCTGATCCTTTCAGGATCCCATTTTACATGTTAAAGCACATACTGCAGATCAATTAATGTCATTGGGTCACCACCAGTGTTGGTGGTAACACGTTATAAGTAACGCATGTTACATAATATTATTACTTTTCCAAAGTAACGAGTAATATAACGTATTACTTTTAAAAATAAGTAATATTTGAGTTACTTTTTTAAAAAATGTAACGCGAGTTTTACAAAATATATTGCGGAATAAAAATGTAAACCTCAAAAATTACCTTAAACCTCAGGCAGGTAAGGAAAAGTAATGCAAAAGTAACTCAAATGTAATATAACACATTACTTTCCATAAAAAGTAACTAAATAACGCAATTAGTTACTTTTTGGGGGGGAGTAATTCAATATTGTAATGCACTACTTTCAAAAGTAACTTTCCCCAACACTGGTCACCACCACACTGCGAATTACAGGGTTGTTTGGTGGGGTCTGACCCCCTAATTAACCCTTGATCCCCCTGAAGGACACCAAAACAACATGTGTGTGTGTGTGTGTGTGTGTGTGTGTGTGTGTGTGTGTGTGTGTGTGTGTGTGTGTGCGTGTGTGTGCGTGTGTGTGTGTGTGTGTGGCGGGGGGGGGTTAACTTTTTAAACAGCTCACATTGTTTAAAAGCTCACATTGAACTGTATCTTAAATAATAAAATTAACAATAAAAATAAAGAAATAAATTTAAAATAAATATACATTTGACCACCCCTATAATGGTTCATATCATTGTGAAGGCATGATCACGCCCAGCAGCCTCATTATGCAGAAAAATACTCGGTCGGTGGTCTGAATACCAGAATCTGAACACAGCGGATCTAACCTACAGATAGATACCATACGTCTAAGGCACTTTTCTTGAAAAAAAATGTGTTTTTAATCTACATATAGTCTAAACTCATATCTACTTTAAGATGCACCTGGATAGTGCTTGAAAAGTCCGTAGATTTGACTTTGGAAAAGGTGAAATAACGGATTAGAGCTTACCGTATAGGTCAGAATCAGCTCATTATCCCTCAAAACACAGAAAACAAGTTGAATGAATGCGAGTAAATGCACATGACAGGAACTGCTTCGGCTTGTATGGAATATACACATATTGGTAGACTAATTATCTCAGAAAAACATAGAACACCCAAACACTGCAGTGCTTTGTAATGTTCTCCAAAAATAAAACTTGCATCAGAGTTGCAGCAATGTTTTGTCAGCTTGTCATCCTCTGAGAAAATAGTCAACTAGCATACTATGACCCCCTACTCCCCCCTTTATTCCATGTCTGTTTAGTTTATGACTTTAGTCGGATTAGGGTAATCAAAATTCGCTGTTTACAAGGTAGACTCTTAATCAGAGTATTGACTTAATTTAAATAAAATCAGAGTATTGGTGTCCAAGTAAACATACCCATTGAGACACTGACATATTCAAGACAAATAAATGGGTCACACTTTACATTAAGACCCAATCCCAATTCTATTTTGAAAAATGGTAAATTTCCTTCCCCTTCACACTCAGTTTTAAGGGCCAAGGGGAAGGGAAGAAATTTACCCCTAAGAATTGGGACAGAACTACAGAACCTGCACACGTTATCATGTCAACGCAATCTCTTGCTTCATATGAGATCTGACGATCGTGACTGCTGCAGTTATTCCAGTTGTTTATTTTTTGGTATTTATCTTCAAGAAATCACTGAATGCAACGATATCATGTTATCATAACGATCTAATTTGGCTATAAGATCGTAATACTGTGCATTTAACACAGTGGCCATCTTCATCTATGTATACAAACGAAAACAACATTAACGTTATACCAGACACTTTAAAAAGTTCATTCCCAGCCACTAGACTTTACTGACAGGGTATTCGGGTGTCATCGAGTGTCAGAATGATGTGGGACTGCTATACAGGAGTTATTATTATGGATTATAGATAGCCAAATTTAGCGGTTTTTATTTTAGAATTTTTTTTTTAAAGCATGACGGTAAAACACAAACGCGGTTATGAATAAATTAAAAAATGTGCTTGTTTGTTGTAAAAATTCGGAATAATGACAAATAAATACTAATTTGTGAATCTCTTAACTTCTGGGTTCAGCAATACTGCCATTGTGGCTGGTGTATTCTGGGAAATTTTCTTACCGCTTGGTTTCGAGTGGTCCTGAAAAATCTACGTTCGAAAGGGTATTCACCCCTTCCCCTTAGCCCTACGCCTTCAAGTTAAAGAGAATTAGGACACCCCTACCCCTTGACGTGAATGTGCAAAATGAGGGGTAGGGGTAAGGAGAAGGGCTAAGTGGTAGAATTGGGATTGGGCCTAAGAACAGGCCGTCTACTTTTACTCAAACGATAATTTATTAGCATTAGTTGTAATGTAACTTAAAGCGAAAAAAAATGTATAACATGGAACATCAAAAAAAAGTTACAGACCTAATTCACATTTCTCTCTTCTTTTGCTGACTTCAAGATTGACTTTACGTCAGGATAGAAACCCACCATAGACCAAGTGCTTCAAATGTGCTTCCCTCAGGATAAGGAAATCTCTGCAGCACTGCTCAGGACTTGCTGTGAAATAGTTCCAAAGAACTGTGTTTTTTGGTTGTAAAGGGAAGTTGACCTTGTTCAGCCATAGTTAATTTAATGCTTTCACATGTAAGTTTTAAATATTTCAGCTGACCCCCCTGTGTGAGTTTTTTAGGCTGTGTCCGAAAGCTCTAAAAAGCTACCTTCAGAGGCATCAATCCAATGAGGGAAGGCATCAAATCCAAATTGTGCTTTTTATTGTATACTAATATTAAAAGGTCCCAAGATTTTACTATCAGTATATTAGTTTTAAGGATATCTATAAACTAGTGTGTTCCAAATTTGCATATACAAGATATAAACCTGACATATAGATCCAAAGCTTGCCGTTTTCCACCTAAAATTGGTCAATGATTTTATTTCATGTTACCTCATACTTCAGATGCTCAAAATACCTCTGACAAATCAAATGCTCTCTAGTATCTGACATGCCCCGCCTCTTTTAAGACACTTCTCATTTGCTTTCATTCGATGCGCTTAATCTCTCCTTGGCAGAGCTATGATAAAAACTAAATGCTATTGGCTGTTTTTATAAGGGGTAGG